>NC_135964.1:51156637-51245647 GCF_053455715.1 Rhinoraja longicauda | reverse complement strand
TATATAATTATATATTACATACGCACACACACAATACATAATATACACACACGCACAGAAATATATATATATATATATACACCCGCACAGAATATAAATATATATATAATATATATATATATATATATATATATACACACTATATATATATATATATATATATATAATATATATATCGTGTGTATTTCACAAAATGCTGGAGTAACTCAGCAGGGTCAGGCAGCATCTCAGGATTTTTAGATTTTTTTTAGATTTAGAGATACCGTGCGGAAACAGGCCCTTCGGCCCACCGAGTCCGTGCCGCCCAGCGATCCCCGCACATTAACACTATCCTACACACACTAGGGACAATTTTTACATTTACCCAGTCAATTAACCTACATACCTGTACGTCTTTGGAGTGTGGCAGGAAACCGAAGATCTCGGAGAAAACCCACGCAGGTCACGGGGAGAACGTACAAACTCCGTACAGACGGCGCCCGTAGCAGGATCGAACCTGAGTCTCCGGCGCTGCATTCGCTGTAAGGCAGCAACTCTACCGCTGCGCCACCGCTGCCTCCCTTCAGACTGAAGAAGGGTCTCGACCCGAAACGTCACCCATTCCTTTCTCTCCTGAGATGCTGCCTGACCTGAGTTACCCCAGCATTTTGTGAAATAAATACCTTCGATTTGTACCAGCATCTGCAGTTATTTTCTTACACTATATGTGTGTGTGTATATATATATATATTTTCTGTGCGTATGTATATATATGTGTTGTGTGTGTGTGCGTATATATATATATATATATATATATATATATATAAAACATAGAAAATAGGTACAGGAGTAGGCCATTTAGCCCTTCGAGCCATTCAATATGATCATGGCTGATCATTCAAAATCATCATTCCTGCTTATTCCCCATATCTCTTGATTCCGTTAGCCCTAAGAGCTAAATCTAAATCTACCCCCTGACTCCGCTATCCTTAAGAGCTCTATCTAGCTCTCTCTTGAAAATATCCAATGAATTGGCCTCCACTGCCTTCTGTGGCAGAGAATTCCACAGATTCACAACTCTCTGGGTGAAAAAGTTTTTCCTCATCTCAGTCCTAAATGGCCTACCCCTTTTTCTTAAACTGTGAGCCTTGGTTCTGGACTCCCCCAACATCGGGAACATTTTTCCTGCATCTAACCTGTCCAATCCTCTGAGAAATGTATATGTTTCTTTCAAATCCCCACTTCCCCTCTCATCCTTCTAAATTCCAGAGAATACAAGCCCGGTCGACCCATTCTTTCATCGTATGTCAGTCCAGCCATCCCGGGAATTAATCAGAACCAGAATCAGAATCAGAATAGCCTTTATTGTCATCCAAAAAAACAAGTATTTTGGACGAAATTCCATTACCCACAGTCCAACAATAAGAGCAATAAAAATAAGCAATAACACACACACAATCACAAACCAACACCAAACAAAAAAAAGAAACATTTTTTAGATTTAGATGTTTAGATTTACAGATACAGAGATATATATATGTGTGTGTGTGTGTGTGTGTATTTCACAAAATGCTGGAGTAACTCAGCAGGTCAGGCAGCATCTCAGGAGAGAAGGAATGGGTGGCGTTTCGGGTCGAGACCCTTCTTCAGACTGAAGAAGGGTCTCGACCCGAAACTCCACCCATTCCTTGTGAAACAGGCCCTTCGGCCCACCGAGTCCGCGCCGCCCAGCGATCCCCGCACACTAACACTATCCTACACACACTAGGGACAATTTTTACATTTACCCAGTCAATTAACCTACATACCTGGACATCTTTAGAGTATAGGACCGAGATGAGAAAGTTTTTTTTCACACAGAGAGTGGTGAATCTGTGGAATTCTCTGCCACAGAAGGTAGTTGAGGCCATTTCATTGGCTATATTTAAGAGGGAGTTAGATGTGGCCCTTGTGGCTAAAGGGATCAGGGGGTATGGAGAGAAGGCAGGTATGGGATACTGAGTTGGATGATCAGCCATGATCATATTGAATGGCGGTGCAGGCTCGAAGGGCCGAATGGCCTACTCCTGCACCTATTTTCGATGTTTCTATGTCTATGTTTCTATCCATCACAGTGAGTCTCCTCCAGTCACCTCCTCACTGTGATGGAAGGCCAGAATGTCATCTCTCTTCCCCTGCCGTCTTCTCCCGCGGTCAGGCTGTTGGAGTTGCCACGCTCCAGGCCTGGTGAACCTACGCTGCACTCCCTCAATAGCAACAATGTCCTTCTCCGAATTAGGAACCCAAAAATACACGAAGTGCTGGAGTAACTCAGCGGGTGAGGCGGCATCTGTGGGGAATATGGATCGGCGCTGCTCCCAGTCAGGATCCTTGAAGAAGAAGGATCTCGACCTAAATCATCACCTACAGTCTGGTCTAGTTTAGAGATACAGCGCGGAAACAGGCCCTTCGGCCCAACGGGTCCGCGCTGACCAGCGATCGCCCGTACGCAGAACCATCCTCCACACACTGGGGACAGTTTACAATTTTACCAAATCCAATTAACCTACAAACCTGCATGTCTTTTGGAGCGTGGGAGGAAACCGGAGCGCCCGGAGAAAACCCACACTGTACACAGGGAAAAGGTACAAACTCCGTACAGACAGTGCCCGTAGTCAGGAACGAACCCGGGTCTCTGGCGCTGTAAGGCAGAATAGCTACCACTGCGCCACCGTGCCACCCTATCCCCATGTTCTCCAGTGACCCTGCCTGACCCGCTGAGTTACTCCAGCGCTTTTTTTTGTGTCATCGCTATCGATGGTATTTGAAGTGTCAAGCACGTTGTGACATTCACTGGGCTTTGGGGGGGGGGTGATGGGGGGGGGGGGGGGCTCAGACTGTGGCTGATTATTTGCCCCCCGCAGGTCAGACCATCTGCCACGGGGGCTCGGACAGCCCCTGCTACAAGATCGCCTACTTCCAGGACCTGAGTCGGCGCATTGGCTTCGTGGAGGCCAACCAGGCCTGCGAGATGGACCGGGGAGCCCTGCTCAGCATCAGGTCGCCCGAGGAGCAGAGGCTGATCGAGAACCTCCTGCAGGACCTGACCAGGTCCGGCTCCGGCCTGTCGGACGGCGATTTCTGGATCGGCCTGAGGCGCGGCGGGGAGGCCCAGTCTCACAACGCCGTCAGCGGCTGCCCGGAACGCTACCAGTGGACGGACGGAAGCCCAGCCACGTTCAGGTAAAGGCCTGGAGGGGGTTGCACGCTTCCACCGGTGGGAGAGTCCAGGACCAGAGGGCACGGCCTCAGCCTCAGGATTAAAGGACGTACCTTCAGAAAGGAGATGAGGAGGGATTTCTTCAGCCAGAGGGTCAAGTCAAGTCAAGTCTACATTACTTGTCACATACACATACAAGATGTGCAGTTTGTAGGTTAATTGGCTTGGCGTAAATGTTTTAAAAAAATTGTCCCTTGTGGGTGGAGGATAGTGTTAATAAATGGGGATCGCTGGTCGGCGCGGACCCGGTGGGCCGAAGAGGCCTGTTTCTGCGCTGTATCTTTAAACTAAGACCCGAACCGTCGCCCATTCTTTCTCTCCGGAGATGCTGCCTGTCCCGCTGAATTACTCCAGCATTTTGTGTCCGTCTGAGGTTTGATGGAGTCTTTATGTAGGAAAATAACTGCAGATGCTGGTACAAATTGAAGGTATCACAAAATGCTGGAGTAACTCCAGTAACTGGGCGGAACGGTGGCGCAGCGGTAGAGTTGCTGCCTTACAGCGAATGCAGCACCGGAGACTCATGTTCGATCCTGACTACGGGTGCTGTACTGTAAGGAGTTTGTACGTTCTCCCCGTGACCTGCGTGGGTTTTCTCCGAGATCTTCGGTTTCCTCCCACACTCCAAAGACGTACAGGTATGTAGGTTAATTGACTGGGTAAATGTAAAAAATTGTCCCTAGTGGGTGTAGGATAGTGTTAATGTGTGGGGATCGCTGGGCGGTGCGGACTTGGTGGGCCATATCTGAAATATGAAAATATGAAATATGAAACTCAGCAGGTCAGGTCAGGTCTCGGGAAAGAGGGAATGGGTGGCGTTTCAGGTCGAGACCTTTCTTTAGACTGATGGAGCCTAGATACTTTCGCACACTCGACCTCATTCTTCCATTGTTGCCGCCCCAGGAACTGGTACATGGATGAGCCGTCGTGCGGAAGCGAGGCTTGTGTGGTGATGTACCACCAGCTGACCGCCCAGCCCGGTCTCGGAGGGCCCTACCTCTACCAGTGGAACGACGACAGGTGTAACATGAAACACAACTTCATCTGCAAGTACGAACCAGGTACGTCGGGTTTGGAAGACCGAGTGGGGGGGGGGGGGGGGAGGACCTCATTGTAACAAACAGCATAGTGAAAGGCTTGGATAGAGTGGACGTGTAGGAGAGGATGTTTCCACTGGTGGGAGAGTCAAGGACTAGAGGTCACAGCCTCAGAATTTAAAAAAGGGCGATCTTTTAGGAAGATGAGGAGGAATTTCTTCAATAGACAATAGGTGCAGGAGGAGGCCATTCGGCCCTTCGGGCCAGCACCGCCATCAACCTGATCATGGCTGATCATTCTCAATCAGTACCCCGTTCCTGCCTTCTCCCCATACCCCCTGACTCCGCTATCCTTAAGAGCTCTATCTAGCTCTCTCTGGAATGCATTCAGAGAATTGGCCTCCACTGCTTTCTGAGGCAGAGAATTCCACAGATTCACAACTCTCTGAGTGAAAAGGGTTTTCCTCATCTCCGTTCTAAATGGCCGACCCCTTATTCTTAAACTGTGGCCCCTTGTTCTGGACTCCCCCAACATTGGGAACATGTTTCCTGCCTCTAACGTGTCCAACCCCTTAATAACCTTATACGTTTCGATATAGTGCGGAAACAGGGCCTTTCGGCCCACCGGGTCCGCGCCGACCGGCGGTCCCCGCACTTTATGCAATTATAGAACGGAGCGGCACGGTGGCGCAGCGGTAGAGTTGCCGCGTTACAGCGCCGGAGACCCTTTCTCGACCCCCATCACGGGCGGTGCCTGTACGTAGAAACAATAGGTGCAGGAGTAGGCCATTCGGCCCTTCGAGCCAGCATTGCCATTCACTGCGATCACGGCTGATCATCCACGATCAGTTCCTGCTTTCTCCCCACATCCCCTGATTCCGTTAGCCCTAAGAGCTCTATCTAACTCTCTCTTGAAAGCATCCAGTGAATTGGTCTCCACTGCCTTCTGAGGCGGAGAATTCCACAGGATAAAGGGAATAATGTTTAGTGTAAAATACAGTCAAGTCAAGTCAAGTCAAATTTATTTGTCACATACACATACACGATGTGCAGTGAAATGAAAGTGGCAATGCCTGCGGATTGTGCACAAAAAGAATTACAGTTACAGCATATAAATAAAGTTAATAAGTTACTATTAGTGTCGACAAAAATTTAGTCTCTGGGGTTATAAAAGTTGACAGTCCTGATGGCCTGTGGGAAGAAGCTCCGTCTCATCCTCTCCGTTTTCACAGCGTGACAGCGGAGGCGTTTGCCTGATCGTAGCATCTGGAACAGTCCGTTGCTGGGGTGGTAGGGGTCCCTCATGATCTTACTTGCTCTGGATCTGCACCTCCTGATGTATAGGTCCTGCAGGGGGGCGAGTGTAATTCCCATGGTGCGTTCTGCCGAACGCACTACTCTCTGCAGGGCCATCCTGTCCTGGGCAGAGCTGTTCCCAAACCAGACTGTAATGTTGCCGGACAGGATGCTCTCTACAGCCCCAGAGTAGAAGCAATGAAGGATCTTCAGAGACACTCTGAATTTCCTCAGTTGTCTAAGGTGGTAAAGGCGCTGCTTAGCCTTACCCACCAGTGCGGCAATGTGCGTTGCCCATGTCAGATCCTCTGCGATGCGGACTCCCAAGTATTTAAAACTGCTCACCCTATCCACTGGGTGAAAGAGAGATGTGCTGGGGCTATTTTTATTTTACAAAGAGGATTGTGGGTGCCTGGAGACAGGGGTGGTAGTGGAGGCAGATACGATAGTGGCGTTTATGAGACTTTAGGCTAGGCACATGGATATGCAGGGATTGGAGGGATATGGGTCACGTGATGGCAGATACGAGTTGGTCTTGCCTTTGTGTCCGGCACAGACATTGCGGGCCGAAGGGCCTGTTCTTGTGCTGCACTGTTTTATGTTCTGTGTTATTCAAAAAGCTTTATAAATCGACATATTCTTCATATTCTTTGATGACAGGAAACTCTTTGACTGATGAACTGGTGGACGACACGGATATAACATACGGTAAGAAACTAATTGAAATTTCTTTACAGGAGAATGTGCTTCCTACAGTCTGTCCTGTGCTTGCTATACACCAGGCGATGATCAGCACAGGAGGTGTTCGATCAGCTCAGAGTCGCTGCCTCACAGGTTCAATCCTGACCACCGGTGCTGTCTGTGTGGAGTTTGCAGGTTCCCCCTGTGACTGTGTTCCCTCCCGCATCCCATGGATGTGTGGTGCGTGGGTGGGTTAATTGATGGCTGTAAATTGCCTCTAATGTACAGGTGAGTGGTTGGCGTTGATGGGAATGTGGGGAGAATAAGGGCGGAGCGGTAGAGTTGATGCCTCTGAGCGCCAGAGACCCGGGTTCGATCCTGACTACGGGTGCTGTCTGGATGGGAGTTTATAGACAACAGACAATAGGTGCAGGAGTAGGCCATTCGGCCCTTCGAGCCAGCACCGCCATTCACTGTGATCATGGCTGATCATTCACAATCAGTACCCCGTTCCTGCCTTCTCCCCATACCCCCTGACTCCGCTATCCTTAAGAGCTCTATCCAGCTCTCTCTTGAAAGTATCCAGAGAATTGGCCTCCACTGCCTTCTGAGGCAGAGAATTCCACAGATTCACAACTCTCTGACTGAAAACGTTTTTCCTCATCTCCGTTCTAAATGGCCTACCCCTTATTCTTAAACTGTGGCCCCTGGTTCTGGACTCCCCCAACATCGGGAACATGTTTCCTGCCTCTAACGGGTCCAATCCCTTAATAATCTTATATGTTTCAATAAGATCCCCTTTCATCCTTCTAAATTCCAGTGTATACAAGCCTAGTCGCTCCAGTCTTTCAACATACGACAGTCCCGCCATTCCGGGAATTAACCTAGTGAACCTACGCTGCACGCCCTCAATAGCAAGAATATCCTTCCTCAAATTTGGAGACCAAAACTAGGGCCCTGTACAACTGTAGAAGGACCTCTTTGCTCCTATACTCAACTCCTCTTGTTATGAAGGCCAACATTCCATTGGCTTTCTTCACTGCCTGCTGTACCTGCATGCTTCCTTTCAGTGACTGATGCACTAGGACACCCAGATCTCCCCGTACGTTCTCCCCGTGACCTGCATGGGTTTTCTCCGAGATCTAGGTTAATGTAAGGTTGACCTAAGGCTAATGTAAATGTTGGTTGATGTTCGACACATACCTAACATACTGAAGGGCCCGGTTCTGATGTGAGGAACTGCAGATGCTGGAATCTTACCTAGAACGCAAAGTGCTGGAGTAACTCAGCAGGTCAGGCAGCATCTCTGGAGAACCTGGATAGGTGACGTTTCAGGTTGGGACCATTCATCAGACCGATTCCGACCCTAAACGACACTCATCCATATTCTCCAGAGATTGACGCCCGACATGGGCGGCACGGTAGCGCAGCGGTAGAGTTGCTGCTTTACAGCGAATGCAGCGCCGGAGACTCAGGTTCGATCCTGACTACGGGTGCTGTACTGTAAGGAGTTTGTACGTTCTCCCCGTGACCTGCGTGGGTTTTCTCCGAGATCTTCGGTTTCCTCCCACACTCTAAAGACGTACAGGTATGTAGGTTAATTGGCTGGGTAAATGTAAAAATTGTCCCTAGTGTGTAGGATAGTGTTAATAGTGTTAGTGTGCGGGGATCGCTGGGCGGCGCGGACTTGGTGGGCCGAAAAGGCCTGTTTCCGCGCTGTATATATATGATATGATATGATATGATATGTTGAGTTACTCCAGCACTTTGTGTTTTGATTTGGTTATTGTCCTACTGCTGTTCGTGGGGGCTAACTTTGGATAGCTCACTCTGAAGAAGGGTCCCGACCAAAATGTCACCAATCCATGTCCTTCACAGATGCTGCCTGACCCGCTGAGTTACTCCAACACTTAGTGCCTTCTTTTGATTTGTGTCTTCATAAGTTCATGTTCATTAGTGATAGGAGCAGAATTAGGCTCCATCACGTCTACTCCGCCATTCAATCATGGCTGATCTATCTCTCCCGCCTCACCCCATTCTCCTGCCTTCCCCCCATAACCCCAGACACCCGCACTGATCAATAATTTGTCTATCTCCAGCTGAAAAATATCCACTGACTTGGCCTCCACAGCCGTCTGTGGCAATGAATTCCACAGATTCACCACCCTCTGACTTAAAGAAATTCCTCCTCAACTCCTTTCTTTAATTCTGAGGCTGTGACCTGTGGTCCTGGACTCTCCCACTAGTGGAAACATCTTCTCCACACCCACTCTATCCACCCCTTTGCTACTTATCCAGCATCTGGGTGCTGGGTGCAACCAACGTGCCCCTTCATTTCCTATGCGATCGCTTCATAAAACAGTGGCTTGAACAGATTTTAAGAGAGGGGATCTTCTAGAAACGTATAAAATTATAAAAGGACTGGACAAGACAGATGCAGGAAAAATGTTCCCAATGTTGGGGGAGTCCAGAACCAGGGGCCGCACAGTCGAAGAATGAAGGGGAGGCCATTTTAAACTGAGATGAGGAAAAACTTTTTCACCCAGAGAGTTGTGAATTTGTGGAATTCTCTGCCACAGAAGGCAGTGGAGGCCGATTCACTGGATGAATTTAAAAGAGAGTTAGATAGAGCCCTAGGGGCTTGCGGAATCAAGGGATGTGTGGAGATGGCAGGCACGGGTTACTGATTGTGGAAGATCAGCCATGATCACAATGAATGGCGGTGCTGGCTCGAAGGGCCGAGTGGCCTCCTCCTGCACCTAATTTCTATGATTCTACGTTTCTATGTTTCTAACGTCATTGGGAGTTCTTGTGTGATTTGAGACCTTGCACAATTCTTGTCTCGACCTCTTTCAGAAAACGTCTCCGCGAGTCCTGAGGTTAACGTTCGTGCTCCCAGCAACACAGCGGATGGCCAACGAGTGGTGGTGACAGAGGCATCAGGTAACTGTAGCCAACTCCCAATACTTCACAAGTTGTAGGAATAGAATTAGGCCATTCGGCCCATCGCGTCTTCTCCGCCATTCAATCATGGCGCATCTGTCTCTGCCTCCCAATCGCATTCTCCTGCCTTCTCCCCATAACCCTTAACACCCGTTCTAATCAAGGATTTGGCTATCTCAGCCTTAGAAATATCCACTGACTTGGCCTCCACAGCCTTGTGTGGCAATGAGTTCCACAGATTAACTATCAATAGACAATCAACAATAGACAATAGTTGCAGGAGGAGGCCATTCGGCCCTTCGAGCCAGCACCGCCATTCAATGTGATCGTGGCTGATCATTCTCAATCAGGACCCCGTTCCTGCCCTCTCCCCATACCCCCTGACACCGCTATCCTTAAGAGCTCTATCTAGCTCTCTCTTGAATGCATTCGGAGAATTGGCCTCCACTGCCTTCTGAGGCAGAGAATTCCACAGATTTACAACTCTCTGACTGAAAAAGTTTTTCCTCATCTCAGTTCTAAATGGCCTACCCCTTATTCTTAAACTGTGGCCCCTTGTTCTGGACTCCCCCAACATTGGGAACATGTTTCCTGCCTCTAACGTGTCCAACCCCTTAATAATCTTATACGTTCCGATAAGATCTCCTCTCATCCTTCTAAATTCCAGTGTATACAAGCCTAGTCGATCCAGTCTTTCAACATACGACAGTCCCGCCATTCCGGGAATTAACCTAGTAAACCTACGCTGCACGCCCTCAATAGCAAGAATATCCTTCCTCAAATTTGGAGACCAAAACTGCACACAGTATCCTCTGACTAAAGAGGTTCCTCCCCACCTCCTTTCTAAAAGAGCGCCCTTTAATCCTGAGGTTGTGACCTCTGGTCCTAGACTCTCCCACCAGTGGAAACATCCTCTCCACATCCACTCTATCCAGGCCTTTCGTTATTCTGTAAATTCCAATGAGATCCCACCCCTCAACCTTCTAAACTCCAGCGAGTACAGGCCCGGTCCCAGTTTCACCTGGATAGCTTACAACCCAATGAACGTAGACTTCTCTAATTTCATGTAACTCCTACATACACCTCCCTCCCCCTTCCCTCATCAGTTTGAAAAGTGATAGGAGCAGGCGTCATCTGCCCAAGGTCATCTGTTGCTGGCCATTTTCTCCACGCATCCAGTTTCTCTCCCCTCTCCAACTATAATCAGTCTGAAGAAGGGTCTCACCCATCACGAACTTCACCCATTCCTTCTCTCCAGAGATGCTGCCTGTCCCGCTGAGTTCATCCAGCATTTTGTGTCTATTTTAAACTAAACTAGACTCCATTGTACTTAGGGTTGCCAACCGTCCTGTATTAGCCGGGACATCCCGTATTTTGGGCTAAATTGGTTTGTCCCCTATGGGACTGCCCTTGTCCCGTATTAGGCCCGGGGGGGGGGGGCACTGTAGGCCCGGACGCTGTACGCCCGGACGCTGTAGGCCCGGACGTTGTAGGCTCGGGGGCCGCTGTAGGTCCGGACAATGTAGACCCGGACACTGTAGGGCCGGGGGCCCCTGTAGGCCCAGAGAGTGTAGGCCCGGATGCTGTAGGCCCGGACGCTGTAGGCCCGGACGCTGTAGGCCCGGACGCTGTAGACCCGGACACTGTAGGCCCGGGGGCTGCTGTAGGCCCTGAAAGTGTAGGCCCGGATGCTGTAGGCCCGGATGCTGTAGGCCCGGACGCTGTAGGCCCGGATGCTGTAGACCCGGACAGTGTAGGCTAACGGAGTGTGTTCGGGGAGCGGGGCCGAGCGTGTTCGCTGAACGGAGGTTACGTAGGAACCCGCCTCCCAGCATGGGCGGCCGCCGTTGGTGGAGCAGGAGCACGTGGCCGCTGGCTGGGTGAGGTCACGTGGGGCGCGGGGCGTCGACGTCACCCTTTGCTCCCGTTATTTGGGAGTGAGAACGTTGGCAACCCTAACTGTACTGTTCCAAAGCCTGCTGTTGACATGGTTCTCCTGTGTTTCTCCAGGGATAATGCCTAACGTGGTGTACGTTGTCATCCCCACAATCCCCCTGCTCCTGCTGTTGGTCGTTGCCATGGCTACCTGCTGCATCCAGATGGTGAACCGAAGGTACATCAGGTGTGTTGTGTGCGGGGGACAAAGCCGCAAGCGAACCTGAGCAAGGTGGGGGCGGCACGGTGGCGCAGCGGGTAGAGCCACTGCCTCACAGCGCCAGAGACCCGGGTTCGATCCCGACCGCGGCCTCCATCTTGGTGTGCAATTTGCACATACTCCCTCTTTATTCCAGGTGCTCCCTATCCCAAAGACGTGCAGGTTTGTAGGTTAATTGGCTTCTGTAAATTGCCCCTTCCTGTGTAGAGGGATAACTAGTACGTGAACGGGTACAGCGAGATCTGGGTGTCCTAGTGCATCAGTCACTGAAAGGAAGCATGCAGGTACAGCAGGCGGTGAAGAAAGCCAATGGAATGTTGGCCTTCATAACAAGAGGAGCTGAGTATAGGAGCAAAGAGGTCCTTCTGCAGTTGTACAGGGCCCTAGTGAGACCGCACCTGGAGTACTGTGTGCAGTTTTGGTCTCCAAATTTGAGGAAGGATATTCTTGCTATTGAGGGCGTGCAGCGTAGGTTTACTAGGTTAATTCCCGGAATGGCGGGACTGTCGTATGTTGAAAGACTGGAGCCACTAGGCTTGTATACACTGGAATTTAGAAGGATGAGAGGAGATCTTATCGAAACGTATAAGATTATTAAGGGGTTGGACACGTTAGATGCAGGAAACATGTTCCCAATGTTGGGGGAGTCCAGAACAAGGGGCCACAGTTTAAGAATAAGGGGTAGGCCATTTAGAACGGAGATGAGGAAAAACTTTTTCAGTCAGAGAGTTGTGAATCTGTGGAATTCTCTGCCTCAGAAGGCAGTGGAGGCCAATTCTCTGAATGCATTCAAGAGAGAGCTAGATAGAGCTCTTGAGGATAGCGGAGTCAGGGGGTATGGGGAGAAGGCAGGAACAGGGTACTGATTGAGAATGATCAGCCATGATCACATTGAATGGCGGTGCTGGCTCGAAGGGCCGAATGGCCTCCTCCTGCACCTAATGTCTATTGTCTATTGTCTAAGTCAACGGAGATAGATAGATTCTTGATTAGTCCAGGTATCAGGGATTATGGGGAGAAGGCAGGAGAATGGGGTCAGGAGGGGGAGATAGGTCAGCCATGATTGAATGGCGGAGTGGACCTAAAGGGCCGAATGGCCCAATTCTGGTCCTATCACTAGTGAGCATATGAACTTACGAAGACGTTTTTGCTTCTCATTGTTCCCAGCAAAGACCGATTGAAGACCAGCCCCAACGGGTCGACCCTGTGGATATCCCCGGCTCCGAAGAAGGAGAACATGGCCGATGTTTAGGGATGACACGGACCGGAAATGGCGGCTGGTCGGCGGCGAAGAGCGCCCACCGTGCCGCGAAGCCAATCCCACACCACCCGACAAGCTCCCGAAGAACGCCAAGCCTAGCTCGGTCACGGGGAGCAAGGAACAATCAAACCAGTCCTTCTAAAGAAACGGACAAAACGAAACAAAAAAAAATCCCTTTCGTTCCTATTAATGTTTCTTATTTTTTGTTGATATTGGGAATAGATTCAGGAAACGATGGAAGAAATATTTTCGCCAAGCCCACGTGGGGATGGGGGGGGGGGGGGGGGGGGGGTGGGAAATCAGAGAATACCGATATGTCATAGCTTTTGTATGCACGTTACGTAGACGGTGGGAATGGGGAGAGCCCAGATGGTCTCGGTGGAACAAGGACCTCTTCAGGGCTTTGAAGGTCAGATGTGGAAATGGAAGAAGATGGGACAAAATCAGATGTGAGGCAAGGAATGGCTTTAGAAAGTGCACCATGCCTTGACGTTATTCCAATGTCAAGTGTCTACTGAAGATGTCGCCCAATGTCCCATAACATGAGATACAATGATATTAGAGGAAGTCAGGCTACCTGCTCTACAAGTGATAACATTCTCGTAGGGTATAGGGAGAGCAGGCTATTCGGCCCATCAAGCCCTGTTATAGACAATAGACAATAGGTGCAGGAGTAGGCCATTCGGCCCTTCGAGCCAGCACCGCCATTCAATGTGATCATGGCTGATCATTCTCAATCAGTACCCCGTTCCTGCCTTCTCCCCATACCCCCTGACTCCACTATCCTTAAGAGCTCTATCTAGCTCTCTCTTGAATGCATTCGGAGAATTGGCCTCCACTGCCTGCTGAGGCAGAGAATTCCGCAGATTCACAACTTTCTGACTGAAAAGGTTTTTCCTCAACTCAGTTCTAAATGGCCTACCCCTTATTCTTAAACTGTAGCCCCTTGTTCTGGACTCCCCCAACATTGGGAACATGTTTCCTGCCTCTAACGTGTCCAACCCCTTAATAATCTTATACGTTTCGATAAGATCTCCTCTCATCCTTCTAAATTCCAGTGTATACAAGCCTAGTCGTTCCAGTCTTTCAACATATGGCAGTCCCACCATTCCGGGAATTAACCTAGTAAACCCACGCTGCACGCCCTCAATAGCAAGAATATCCTTCCTCAAATTTGGAGACCAAAACTGCACACAGTACTCCAGGTGCGGTCTCACTAGGGCCCTGTACAACTGCACACAGTACTCCAGGTGCGGTCTCACTAGGGCCCTGTACAACTGCACACAGTACTCCAGGTGCGGTCTCACTCTATGACAGTCCCGCCATTCAATGGGATTAGGACTGATCTATTTTTCTTGCTTCGTACATTTATCTTTTCCTAATTTTTGATTTAGTTTAGTTTAGCGATACAGCACGGAAAAAAAGGCCCTTCGGCCCACCAGGTCTGCACCAACCCACAATCACTCCGTACACTGGAGCTTTCCTACACTCCAGGGACAATTGACAGAGCTGGATGCCCTTGGTGTGTGGGAAGGAACCGGAGCACCCAGGGAAAACCCACATCATCATCATATCATCATATCATATATATACAGCCGGAAACAGGCCTTTTCGGCCCACCAAGTCCGTGCCGCCCAACGATCCCCGTACATTAACACTATCCTACACCCACTAGGGACAATTTTTACATTTACCCAGCCAATTATCCTACATACCTGTACGTCTTTGGAGACCACATGGTCTCAGCGAGAACATGCAAACTCCGTACAGACAGCACCCGTAGTCAGGATGGAACCCAGGTCTCTGGGTCCCTGTAAGGCAGCAACTCTACCGCTGCGCCACCGGTCCGCCCATTCCTTGATATTTGTTTGTAGTGAGACAGGTGAGTGTGAGATTTAATATTAATAATTGCCATGGTCTGGAGAGGAGAGTTTCAGCCTCTCGTCTCCACTCCATCGTAGGTTTTTTTACGAGGATGTTGCCAGGACTAGAGGTTGTGAGCTACAGGGAGAAGTTGAGCAGGCTGGGTCTCTATTCCATGGAGTGTAGGAGGATGAGGGGAGATCTTATAGAGGTGTACAAAATCATGAGAGGAATAGATCGGGTAGATGCACAGAGTCTCTTACCCAAAGTAGGGGAATCGAGGACCAGAGGACATAGGTTCAAGGTGAAGGGGAAAAGATTTAATAGGAACCTGAGGGGTAACTTTTTCACACAGAGGGTGGTGGGTGTATGGAACGAGCTGCCAGAGGAGGTAGTTGAGGCTGGGACTATCCCATCGTTTAAGAAACAGTTGGACAGGTTTGGAGGGTTATGGACCAAGCGCAGTCAAGTGGGACTAGGGTAGCTGGGACATTGTTGGCAGGTGTGGGCATGTTGGGCCACAGGGCCTGTTTCCACACTGTATCACTCTATGACTCTAGAAGTTTTTCCGAACCTCAGCTCTGAAAAGCCTGGCTTGTATTTTTAGATGATGCCTCTTAATTCTAGACTCCCAAAACAGCTGTAAGAAGCTTTCCCCACCTCTACCCCCAACAGTTCTCCATACAAACTTGAAAACTTTATTGGCGTAGGTCTATTATTATCACGTGTATCGTAATGCAGTGAAAACGTGGTGTTGTGCGCTATCTAGGCAAATTCTACCGCACATGATGAGTGCAATCAGAACATACACAACTACAGGTTAATTCCCGGGATGGCGGGACTGTCATATGCTGAAAGACTGGAGCGACTGGGCTTGTACACACTGGAATTTAGAAGGATGAGAGGGGATCTTATTGAAACATATAAGATTATTAAGGGATTGGACACGCTGGAGGCAGGAAACATGTTCCCAATGTTGGGGGAGTCCAGAACAAGGGGCCACAGTTTAAGAATAAGGGATAGGCCATTTAGAACAGAGATGAGGAAAATCTTTTTCACCCAGAGTTGTGAATCTGTGGAATTCTCTGCCTCAGAAGGCAGTGGAGGCCAATTCTCTGGATGCTTTCAAGAGAGAGTTAGATAGCGCTCTTAAAGATAGCGGAGTCAAGGGATATGGGGAGAAGGCAGGAACGGGGTACTGATTGTGGATGATCAGCCATGATCACAGTGAATGGCGGTGCTGTCTCAAAGGGCCGAATGGCCTACTCCTGCACCTATTGTCTATTGTCTACAGCAGGTAGTTCAAAAGTGCAAGGAAAGTGTTACAGCTGCATGAAAAAGTTCATATAAAAAGTGCAAGGGCTGCATTGAGGTAGGTTGGAAGGTCAGGACTACATCCTTGGCATATGACAGACACAAAAAACTGGAGCAACTCAGTGGGACAGGCAGCAGCTTCGGAGAAAAGGAACAGGATGTTTCGGGTCGAGACCCTTCTTCAGACCTTCGGACAAGGTCTCGACCCGAAACCTTATCTTTCGGTTTAAACCAGCACCTGCAGTTCCTTCCGACAATCCTTGGCGTGTGAACTGTTTACTCAGTATCTGATAAAGGGTGTGTAAGAAGTTATTGTTGAATCTGGTGGTTGAAACTCTTCAAGCTTATGTACCTTCCGACTGGCGTGAGAGGAGTGAATGACTGGGGTGTGAGTGGTCCTTGATTGTATTGGCTGCTTTAACGAGGCAGCGTGAAGTGCAGGTGGAGTCGAAGGGTTGTTGGGTGGTGGAGGTGGAGAGGAAGCTGATCTACGCGATGGACTACATCCATACTTCTATGCAATTTATTGCAGTCTTGGGTAGAACAATTGCCAAACCAAGCTTTGATGCATCCCAGTACAATGTTTTCTACAGCATATCTGTAGAAATTGGTAATGGCCATTGGAAACATGCCAAATTTCCTTAGTCTTTGTTGAAATAGAGGTGTTAATTCAATCACCCTCCACACTTGCGGGAAAGTATCGTGCGCAATTTTAGGCATCACATCTGAGGAAGGATGTGCTGGCTCTGGAGAGGGTCCAGAGGAGGTTTACGAGAACGATCCCAGGAATGAGTGGGTTAACCTGTGGTGAGCGTTTGTCGGCACTGGGCCTGTACTCGCTGGAGTTTAGAAGAATGAGGGGGGGCCTCATTGAAACGTACAGAATAGCGAAAGGCCCGGATAGAGTGGATGTGGAGAGGATGTTTCCACCAGTGGGAGAGTCTAGGACTAGAGGTCACAGCCTCAGAATTACAAGACGTTCTTTTAGGAAGGAGATGAGGAGATGAGGAGAGAGCTAGATAGAGCTCTTAAGGATAGCGGAGTCAGGGGGTATGGGGAGAAGGCAGGAACGGGGTACTGATTGAGAATGATCAGCCATGGTCACATTGAATGGTGATGCTGGCTCGAAGGGCCGAATGGCCTACTCCTGCACCTATTGTCTATTGTAACAGTGATTACTCTGTGGAATTCTTTGCCACAGAAGGCTGTGGAGGCCAAGCCAGTGGATATTTTAAGGCAGAGATAGATAGATTCTTGATTAGTACAGGTTTCAGGGGTTACAGGGAGAAGGTAGGAGAATGGGGTTGGGAGGGAGAGATAGATCGGCCATGATTGAATTGCGGAGTAGACTTGATGGGCCGAATGGCCTAATTATACTCCTACCCCTTATGCCTTTTCCCCATATCCCTTGATTCCGCTAGCCCATAGAGCTCTATCTAACTCTTTTAAATTAATCCAGTGAATTGGCCTCCACTGCCTTCAGTGCAATAAGGAACAGGGGGAAAGATTGAATTGACAAATATTGATCTTTGGTCCAATTACTTAAAAAAAAAAAAAAATCTTGTATTAACCCAACAAAATAGCCCAATGTAAATTTGCCAATACATTATTACCCTCCATCCACGCCTTCTATCTTGTATATAAGATGGAGTCATGCAGCACAGAAGCGTTTCCTTTAGCCCAACACATCGAAGCTGACCAAGGTGCCCTATCTAAGATAGACACAATAATGCTGGAGTAACTCAGCAGATCAGGCAGCATCTCTGGACAATGAGGATGGACGACGTTTCAGATTGAAGAAGGGTCCCAACTCCGAAACGTCACCCATTTTTTTTTTCCCCAGAGATGCTAACCTGACCCGTGGAGTTACTCTGGTACTTTGTATCTGCCTTTGGTGTAAACCAGCATCTGCAATTCTTTGTTTCTATGCAAGCTGGTCCCGTTTGGACCGCGTTTGGCCCATATCCCAAAATGGCTGGAAGATAGACAAATCAATATTCCAAGTGATGAGAAGCTCGGAGGTACAGTAAGTGTAAGAAAATAACTGCAGATGCTGGTACAAATCGAAGGTATTTATTCACAAAATGCTGGAGTAACTCAGCAGGTCAGGCAGCATCTCAGGAGAGAAGGAATGGGCTAACTCGGCAGGTCAGGCAGCATCAAGAGGTTTACAAAAGCATAGACAGGTATCACTAAAAGAAATCAGAGGCCGATTGAATTTTGGCCTTTAACTTAAGAGAACTAGATTACAAAGTAGAGGAGGTTAAATGGCAGGATTGTCGTATGTTGAAAGATTGGAGCGGCTGGGCTTGTATACACTAGAATTTGGAAGGATGAGAGGGGATCTTATTGAAACATATAAGATTATTAAGGGATTGGACACGTTAGAGGCAGGGAACATGTTCCCAATGTTGGGGGAGTCCAGAACCAGGGGCCACGGTTTAAGAATAAGGGGTAGGCTATTTAGAACGGAGATGAGGAAATTTTTTTTCACTCAGAGTTGTAAATCTGTGGAATTCTCTGGCTCTGGAGGCAGTGGAGGCCAATTCTCTGGATGCTTTCAAGAGAGAGTTAGATAGAACTCTTAAGGATAGCGGAGTCAGGGGGTATGGGGAGAAGGCAGGAACGGGGTACTGATTGTGGATGATCAGTCATGATCACAATGAATGGCGGTGCTGGCTCGAAGGGCCGAATGGCCTCCTCATGCACCTATTGTCTATTGTTTTTCTTCAATTACAGGGAGCCTGGAGTGGGATGGATCGTTAATTTGTTTCAGCAGTTTAATTTTTGCTCCTTTTCTACATGGTCCCTTAGACGGCAATTTGCAAGAACACAATTTTTAACTTGATTAAACGATATCATTTATCGATTCAGTTTGAACGGCGTTTCTTGAAGGACAGGTCCTTTTGGAAATAATTACCCACTTGTCCAACAGTGAGTAGGTCCACTCTCACTTTTAGTGAAGACAGACACAAAATGCCAGAGTAGTTCAGCGTGTCAGGCAGCACCTCTGGAGAGAAGGAATGGGTGACGTTTCGGGTTGAGACCTTTCTTCAGACTGAGTGTCCGGGGAATGGGGAACAAGAGCTTTTTTAACGTATTTAAAAATATGTAAAATTGTCCCTAGAGTGTGTAGGATAGTGTTAATGTGCGAGGAAGGCTGGTCGGTGCGCACTTGGTGGGCCGAATGTATCTAGGGTTGCCAACTGTCCTGTATAAGCTGGGACATCCCTTATTTTGGGCTAAAGTGGTTTGTCCAGTACGGGACCGCCCTTTTCCTGTTTTTAGGGCCGGACTGCGCTGTAGCCCCGGACACTGTAGGCCCAGACACTGTAGGCCCGGGGGCCACTGTAGTCCCGGACAGTATAGGCCCGGGCTCCGCCTAATGGAGGTTGCATAGCAACCTGCCTCTCGGCCCAGGCGGCCACCTTTGGTGGAGTGGGAGCACGTGGCGGCTGGCTGGGTGAGGTCAGGTGGGGCGGGGCGGTGACGTTACCTTGTCCCTTAGTTGGGAGTGAGGAAGTTGGCAACCCTAGCTGTATCTCTAAACTAAACTAAACTAGTGTAGAAGGGACATTCTGCCCTGTGTCACTTCAGAATGATGTTCCCACACGGTTTCACTAAACTACACTAAAGTTATGCAAAATTCCCTTTGCTGCTGTTTTGACAATGTTTTGAGAGCTTCAGGTATTGGGAAAAATGTTCCCAATGTTGGGGGAGTCCAGAACCAGGGGCCACACGTAGTCTAAGAATAAAGGGGAGGCCATTTAAAACTGAGGTGAGTAAAAATCTTTTCACCCAGAGAGATGTGAATTTGTGGAATTCTCTGCCACAGAGGGCAGTGGAGGCCGATTCACTGGATGAATTTAAAAGAGAGTTAGATAGAGCTCTGGGGGCTGGCGGAATCAAGAGGTACGGGGAGAAGGCAGGCACGGGTTACTGATTGTGGATGATCAGCCATGATTACAATGAATGGCGGAGCTGGCCTGAAGGGCCGAATGGCCTCCTCCTGCACCTATTTTCGACGTTGAAAGAGCACAGAGGTGAACTGCGGCACTTGACGGATGGGAACGAAACAGGTCAACGCTGAGGCGATTTCTCTCGACTCGGCAGGCCTGTTCAAAGACGGGCCTCAGGCCAGGACCTCCTGTATCCAGTCGACGAATGCCGTGATGCGGGCGTAGACCCCCGGACTGTGCGGCCGTGCACAGCCCCAGCCAAAAGACGTCACCCCAGCCAGGAACCACTGATCGTCTTGCTTGCAGACCAGTGGCCCTCCCGAATCACCCTGAAAATAACAACAGAGAGACTTGGCTTTACACAAAGCCTTGCCAAAATTGGGCCCCATATTTCTAGTTTAGAGATACAGCGCGGAAACGGGCCCTTCGGCCCACCGAGCCCGCGCCAACCGGCGATCCCCGCACACTAACGCTATCCCACGCCCGCAACAGGGACAATTTTACATTTTTATACCAAGCCAATTAGCCAACAAACCTGTACGTCTTTGGAGTGCGGGAGGAAACCGAAGATGTCGGAGAAAACCAGTCAAGGGGAGAACGTACAAACTCCGTGCAGACGGTGCCCGTAGTCGGGATCGATCCCGGGTTTCTGGCGCTGTGAGGCAGCAATTGTACCGCTGCGCCACCGTGCTGCCCTGAGGATGGATGTGCTGACGTTGGAGAGAGTCCAGAGGAGATTTACAAGAATGATCCCAGGAATGAGTGGGACGAGCGTTTGACGGCACTGGGCCTGTACTCGCTGGAGTTTAGAAGGATGAGGGGGGGACCTGATTGAAACGTACCGAATAGTGAAGGGCCTGGATAGAGTGGATGTGGAGAGGATGTTTCCACTAGTGGGAGAGTCTAGGACCAGAGGTCACAGCCCCTGAATACAAGATGTATCTTTAGAAAAGAGATGAGGAGGAATTTCTTTAGGGTGGCGAATCTGTGGAATTCTTTGCGCAGACGGCCGTGGAGGCCAAGTCATTGGATATTTTTTAAAGCCGAGATTGATAGATTCTTGATCAGTGCCGGTGTCAGGGGTTATGGGGAGAAGGCAGGTGTATGGGGTTAGGAGGGAGAGATAGATTAGCCATGATTGAATGGTGGAGTAGACATGATGGGCCGAATGGCCTAATTCTTCTCCTATGACTTTTTTTTAAAATTTAGAGATACAGCGCGGAAACAGGCCCTTCGGCCCACTGGGTCCGCGCCGCCCAGCGATCCCCGCACATTAACACTATCCACACACAAGGGACAATTTTTACATTTACCAAGTCAATTAACCTACATACATGTACGTCTTTGGAGTGTGGGAGGAAACCGAAGATCTCGGAGAAAACCCACGCAGGTCACGGGGAGAACGTACAAACTCCGTACAGACGGCGCCCATAGTCAGGATCGAACCTGAGTCAAATCTCTCGGTCTATGCGTCAGTAAGCTTTGCATTCCGCAAGTTAGTTTTATAAGCCACAGTTGGTATATTGGCCAGCACTGGCTATTTTGGCAGACAAAGGTTGCAATGATGGACAAGTTTCGTAAACGGTGGGATTTCGTAAATTGCCCCAATAACAGGAAACACTCGTATTCTCGTGGCGTCTTTCATGCCTGTGAATGTCGTTTCCACACTAGGATTTAGTTATTAGTTCCAACCATATTCGTTCCCCAACCTAACTCATCAGGGCGGCACGGTGGCGCAGCAGTAGATTTCCTACCTTGTTCGATCCTGACTACGGGCGCATGTCTGTGCGGAGTTTGTACGTTCTCCCCGTGACCTGCATGGGGCTTTCTCCGGGTTGCTCCGGTTTCCCCCCACACTCCAAAGACGTGCAGGTTTGTAGGTTAATTGGGTTCTGTAAATTGTCCCCAGTGTGTGTAGGATAGAACAAGTGGACAGGTGATCGCTGATGGGCGCGGACTCGGTGGGCTAAAGGGACAGTTGTTTTTCTAAATTAAACTAAACTAACGCGGACAATGTCACCTCAATTCCTTCCTGTTCCTTGCCCAACCCAACCCCCTGTGTCCTTGGCTTTTTGCCTGCCACCCATTGTAATACAATACAATACAATCTATCTTTATTGTCATTGTACAGGGGTACAACGAGATTGGGAACGCGCCTCCCATACGATGCAATAAATTAATTAGCTAGTCAGTATTAATTTAAACAACCCAATGAAACAAATTGGAACAGTTTTAAAACAGAATAAAGTGCAAGTAGATCTGTGCCGGTTCACTGTGCGATGTGACCATCCGGCTCAGCAGGACCGGTTCATGGCAGCTATGGCCCTGGGGATGAAGCTGTTCCTGAGTCTGGAGGTGCGGGCGTAGAAGGCCTTGTATCGTCTGCCCGATGGAAGGAGTTCGAACAGACTGTTGCAGGGGTGTGAAGAGTCTTTGTGGATGCTGGTGGCTTTTTCTGAGGCATCGTGTGTTGTAGATGCCCTCCAAGGCTGGTAGCTGTGTCCGATGGTCCTCTGAGCTCTGTGGACTACCCGCTGAAGAACTTTCCTCTCTGCCTCCGTGCAGCTGAGGTACCACACAGGGATGCCATGCGTTAGGATGCTCTCTATGGTGCAGCGGTAGAAGGTCGTCAGCAGCTGTTGGGGTAGACCAGACTTCTTCAGTGTTCTTAGGTAGAACAGTCATTGCTGTGCCTTCTTGACCAGCGCAGCAGTGTTATTGGACCATGTGAGGTCCTCCGAAATGTGAGTGCCCAGAAACATGAAGCTGGACACTCTCTCCACACTGTCCCCGTTGATAGAGATCGGGGCATATTCCCCATTGTGTGACCTACGGAAGTTGATGATCAGCTCCTTGGTCTTGGTGATGTTTAGGGACAGGTTGTTATCAGAGCACCAGTCCGCCAGGTTCTGCACCTCCGCTCTGTAGTTTGTTTCATCACCGTTGGTGATCAGCCCGATCACCGTTGTGTCGTCTGCAAACTTGACAATGGTGTTGGTGTCGAATAAGACTTTGCTGATGGGTTGTCTCCGGTTTCCTCACACACTCCAAAGACGTACACGTTTGTAGGTTAGTTGGCTTTTGTAAGAATTGTAAGTTTTAGATTTAGATTTAGATTTAGAGATACAGCGCGGAAACAGGCCCTTCGGCCCACCGGGTCCGCGCCGTCCAGCGATCCCCGCACACTAACACTATCCTACACACACTAGGGACAATTTTTATATTTACCCAGTCAATTACCCTACATACCTGTACGTCTTTGGAGTGCGGGAGGAAACTGAAGATCTCGGAGAAAACCCACGCAGGTCACGGGGAGAACGTACAAACTCCATACAGACAGCGCCCGTAGTCAGGATCGAACCTGAGTCTCCGGTGCTGTATTCGCTGTAAGGCAGCAACTCTACCGCTGCGCCACCGTGCCGCCCAGTTATCCCTAGTGTGTGTAGGATAGCACTAGTGTGAACGGGTGATTGCCGGTCAGTGTGGAGTCGGTTCCACGTTGTATCGCTCAATCAAACGGAACTAAACTAAACCTTAAGAAGCCATTGGACTGGGACATGGAGAGGGCAGAGGGGGTATGGGGAGAAGGCAGGAACGGGGTACTGATTGAGAATGATCAGCCATGATCACATTGAATGGCGGTGCTGGCTCAAAGGGCCAAATGGTCTCCTCCTGCACCTATTGTCTATTGTCTATTGACAATTTTGGAGGGATGTGGTCAAATGCAGGCAGGTGGGACTAGTGTAGATGGGGCAAGCGTGGGCAAGTTGGACCGAAGGGCCTCTTTCCACACTGTATGACTCTAACCAAACCTTCTCCTGTGTCCTTTGGCTTCTTGTGTGTCACCTGTTGTAAGAGGGGGCCAGGTGAGCGGGTTTACCTGGCAGGTATCTATTCCTCCTTTCTCAAAACCTGCACACAACATGTTGTGTGTGATGTTGTACTGTGGCAGCTGCTTCTGGCAGTTCTGAGTGGCAATGAGAGGAACCTCAGCCTCCTGAAGGACACCTGGAGGTGGACCTGCATGGAAAGAGTCCGGGATCAATTAAATAATAATGGTAATGGCAATGATGGAGAAGGGAAAGACACCTAGAATTAAGGAATGCATTTGGCTAGGAACACCCCACTCAACTCCATCCAAGGACCCAAACAGTCTTTCCAGGTGAGACAGAGGTTCACCGGCACCTCCTCCAACCTCATCTTTTGCATCCGCTGCTCTAGATGTCAACTTCTCTACATCGGCGAAACCAAACGCAGGCTCGGCGATCGTTTCGCTCAACACCTTCGCTCAGTCCGCCTTAACCAACCTGATCTCCCGGTGGCTGAGCACTTCAACTCCCCCTCCCACTCCCAGTCTGACCTTTCTGTCATGGGCCTCCTCCAGTGCCATAGCGAGGCCCACCGGAAATTGGAGGAACAGCACTGCATATTTCGCTTGGGCAGCTTGCAGCCCAGCGGTATGAACATTGACTTCTCCAACTTTAGATAGTTCCTCTGTCCCTCTCTTCCCCTCCCCCTTCCCAGTTCTCCCTCTATCTTCCTGTCTCCACCTATATCCTTCCTTTGTCCCGCCCCCCAGACATCAGTCTGAAGAAGGGTCTCAACCCGAAACGTCGCCCATTCCTTCTCTCCTGAGATGCTGCCCGACCTGCTGAGTTACTCCAGCATTTTGTGAAATAAATACCTTCGATTTGTACCAGCATCTGCAGTTATTTTTCTTACACTACTTGTAGTTTACCTGTAGTTTACAAGAATGATCCCAGGAATGAGTGGGTTAACCAATGATGAGCGTTTGTCGGCACTGGGCCTGTACTCACTGGAGTTTAGAAGGATGAGGGGGACCCTCATTGAAATGTTGGGGGAGTCCAGAACAAGGGGCCACAGTTTAAGAATAAGGGGTAGGCCATTTGGAACTGAGATGAGGAAAAACTTTTTCAGTCAGAGAGTTGTGAATCTGTGGAATTCTCTGCCTCAGAAGGCAGTGGAGGCCAATTCTCTGAATGCGTTAAAGGGAGAGCTAGATAGAGCTCTTAAGGATAGCGGAGTCAGGGGGTATGGGGAGAAGGCAGGAACGGGGTACTGATTGAGAATGATCAGCCATGATCACATTGAATGGCGGTGCTGGCTCGAAGGGCCGAATGGCCTCCACCTGCACCTATTGTCTATTGTCTATTGAAACTTACAGAATCGTGAAAGGCTTGGATGGAGTGGATGTGGAAAGGATGTTTCCACTAGTGGGGGAGTCTAGAACTAGAGGGCACAGCCTCAGAATCAAAGGACGTTCTTTTAGGAAGGAGATGAGGATGAATTTCTTTAGTCAGAGGGTGGTGAATCTGTGGAATTCTTTGCCACAGAAGGCTGTGGAGGCCAAGTCAGAGACAGGTAGATTCTTGACTAGTACATGAGTCAGAGGTTATGGGGAGAAGGCAGGAGAATTGGGGTTAGGAGGGGAGAGATAGATCGGCGTGGTTGAATGGCGGCATAGACTCGATGGGCCGAATGGCCTAATTCCACCCCTATCCCTTCTGACCTTACGAGGAACAGCCCAAACTATTCTTACAAACTCCTACAGATGCACTGTAGAGAGCACACTGTCGGGCCAAGAGGGAATGCAGATGCTGAAAAGACTTCTGAGAGGGAAATTTGTATTTATATTGACGTTGACTTGTAATAAATTTATAAAACCATAGCCAGGATGCTTCACAGAATAATAGGGATGAATGAGGTAATCCAACCCCACTTAATGACTTCTAATGTTTACTTCCTTGTCTTTCCAATTTATTTCTCGATCTATTCCTCATTCTAATAATGATCACTTCTTATTAGTTTACGCTGAACTGTATTTGATATCCATCCGCCCAGCCTAATGTCCCTTTCAGTTGAACATTTTCCCATCTTGATTTGCTCTGCCTTCCGCTTTGTTGCCTTCAAATAGGTGCAGGAGGAGGCCATTCGGCCCTTCGAGCCAGCACCGCCATTCCAAGGTATCACAAAATGCTGGAGTAACTCAGCAGGTCAGGCAGCATCTCTGGACAATAGACAATAGGTGCTTACATCCCGGCTGTATGAACATTGACTTCTCTAACTTCAAGTAACCCTTGCTTTCCCCCTCTGTCCACCCCTCCCCCTTCCTGGTTCTCCGACCAGCCCGACTGTCCCCCCCCCCCCCCCCCCCCCCCACGATTGCATTGTAAACATAGAAGCATAGAAAATAGGTGCAGGAGGAGGCCATTCGGCCCTTCGAGCCAGTGCCGCCATTCAATGTGATCATGGCTGATCGTCCACAATCAATCTCTTGTCTGACAATAGACAATAGACAATAGGTGCAGGAGGAGGCCATTCGGCCCTTCGAGCCAGCGCCGCCATTCAATGTGATCATGGCTGATCGTCCACAATCAATCTCTTGTCTGACAATAGACAATAGACAATAGGTGCAGGAGTAGGCCATATGGCCCTTCGAGTCAGCACCGCCATTCAATGTGATCATGGCTGATCATTCTCAATCAGTACCCCGTTCCTGCCTTCTCCCCATACCCCCTGACTCCACTATCCTTAAGAGCTCTATCTAGCTCTCTCTTGAATGCAAAGGTGTGCTAACAAAGGTGTGTTCTACGTTTTCCCAGACCTGCATCCCCTTTGATCTCTCACCCTCCCTTATCTCTGTGTCTCCCTCTCCCCTGACGCTCAGTCTGAAGAAGGGGTCTCGACTCCGGTACGTTGCCCATTCCTTCTCTCCGGAGGCGCCGCCTGTCCCGCTGAGTTACTCCAGCAGTTGTGTGTCTGTCTACTTACTTACCCCCTTCGTTCACTGCCCCCCAGCCTGCGATGGCGCAGGTCATTCCCGCTGGGAAATGTTGCTTGCTATCTGGTAGGCAGGCGGGCTGGACGTAATCTGTAACGAAGAAGAAATATTAGCAACGCATCGACCGCGTTGCTTCTATTTCGTTTATTTTAGCGTGGAAACAGGCCCTGCGGCCCACCGGGTCCGCGCCGACCACCGATCCCCGCACATCAACACTATCCCATACACATTAGTGACAATTTTTACATTTACCAAGCCAATTAGCCTACAAACCTGCACGTCTTTGGAGTGTGGGAAGAAACCGAAGATAGACAATAGACAATAGACAATAGGTGCAGGAGGAGGCCATTCGGCCCTTCGAGCCAGCACCGCCATTCAATGTGATCATGGCTGATCATTCTAAATTAGTACCCCGTTCCTGCCTTCTCCCCATACCCCCTGACTCCGCTATCCTTAAGAGCTCTATCTAGCTCTCTTTTGAATGCATTCAGAGAATTGGCCTCCACTGCCTTCTGAGGCAGAGAATTCCACAGATTCACAACTCTCTGACTGAAAAAGTTTTTCCTCATCTCAGTTCTAAATGGCCTACCCCTTATTCGTAAACTGTGGCCCCTTGTTCTGGACTCCCCCAACATTGGGAACATGTTTCCTGCCTCTAACGTGTCCAACCCCTTAATAATCTTATACGTTTCGATAAGATCTCCTCTCATCCTTCTAAATTCCAGTGTATACTGCCCCTGACACATTCTCCTGCCCCTGACACCGCTTCTAGCCTGTGAGTATTCAGGTACTGTTTAGTTTAGTTTAGTTTAGTTTAGTTTAGTTTAGTTTAGTTTAGTTTAGTTTAGTTTAGAGATACAGTGTGGAAACGGGCCCCTACTGCCCACCGTGTCCGCGCCAACCTGTTCTCACGCTAGTGATCCCACTTACACGGTAGAGGTGAACTTACGGAGGGCCAATTAACCTCCAAACCGCGCACATCTTTGGGATGGGGGAGGAAACCGGAGCGCCCGGAGCGAACCCACGTGGTCACAGGGGGAATGAGCAAACTCCACGCAGACAGCTACTGCTCCAGTAACTCCACTTCTGTGGAACCTTGAGATGGGGAGGAATGGTTTGAATGCAATGGTGGTGAATCTGTGGACTTCGTTGCCACAGAGGGCTGTGGAGGACAAGTCAATGGGTATTTTTAAGGCGGAGATTGATAGGATTGTGCAGGCATTCTGAGAATTTACGAGAATTATCCCAGGAATGAGTAGGTTAACCTATGATGACGTTTGTCGGCACTGGGCCTGCCCGAACTCGCTGGAGTTTCGAAGAATGAGGAGGGGGATCTCATTGAAACTTCGCGAATAGTGAAAGGCTTGGATAGAGTGGATGTGGAGAGGATGTTTCCACTAGTGGGAGAGTCTGGGACCAGAGGTCATAATCTCAGAACTAAAGGACGTTCTTTTAGGAAGGAGATGAGGGGAAATATCTTTAGTCAGAGGGTGGTGAATCTGTGGAATTCTTTGCCACAGAAGGCTGTGGAGGCCAAGTCAGTGGATATTTTTAAGGCAGAGATAGATAGATTCTTGATTAGTGCGGGTGTCAGAGGTTATGGGGAGAAGGCAGGAGAATGGGGTTAGGAGGGAGAGATAGATCAGCCATGATTGAATGGCGGAGTAGACTTGATGGGCCGAATAGCCTAATTCTACTCCTATTCCTTATGACCTTATGACTTAGGTTCTTGATTAGTAAAGGTCATAGAGTGATACAGCGTGGAAACAGGCCCCACGGCCCAACTTGCCCACACTAACCAACATGTCCCATCTACACCAGTCCAGTCCCACCTGCCTGTCTCCCTCTAAAACTATCCTATCCATGTACTTAAATGTTTCTCGAGCGTTGCGATAGTCCCGGCAGCCCATTCCATACCCCCACCAGCCTTTGTGTGAAAAGTTGTCCCTCAGATTCCTGTTAAATCTTTCCCCCTTCGCCTGAAACCTATGTCCTCTGACGCTTCATTCCCCCTACACTCAGCAAGAGATTCTGTGCGTCTACCCAATCTGTTCCTCTCGTGATTTTGTACGCCTCTATAAGATCACCTCTCATCGTTCTGCGCTCCAAGGAATAGAGTCCCAGCCTTACTCAACCTCTCCCTGTAGCTTGGACCCTCGAGTCCTGGCAACGTCCTCGTAAATCTTCTCTGAAACCCCTTTCCAACTTGACAACATCTTTCCCGTAACACGGTGCCCGGAACTGAACACAATACTCTAAACACGGCCTCACGAAACATCTTATAGGATTGAAACGTGATCTCCCAACTTCTTTAAGAGTGTCAAATTTACGGGGAGAAGGCAGGATGATTGGGTTAAGAGGGAAAAACAGATCAGACATGAGCGAATGGCACAGCAGACTCGATGGGCTGAATGGCCTAATTCTGCTCCTCTGGCGGTCACGGTGGCATGGTGGTAGAGTTGCCGCCTTACAGCCAATGCAGCGCCGGAGACCCGGGTTCGATTCTGACAATAGACAATAGACAATAGGTGCAGAAGTATGCCATTCGGCCCCTCGAGCCAGCACCACCATTCAATGTGATCATGGCTGATCATTCTCAATCAGTACCCCGTTCCTGCCTTCTCCCCATACCCCCTGACTCCGCTATCCTTAAGAGCTCTATCCAGCTCTCTCTTGAATGCATTCAAAGTATTGGCCTCCACTGCCTTCTGAGACAGAGAATTCCACAGATTCACAACTCTCTGACTGAAAAGGTTTTCCCTCATCTCCGTTCTAAATGGCCTACCCCTTGTTCTTAAACTGTGGCCCCTGGTGCTGCCTGCACGGAGTTTGTACGTTCTCCCCGTGACCCGCGTGGGTTTTCTCCGAGATCTTCAGTTTCCTCCCGCACTCCAAAGACGTGCAGGTTTGTAGGTTGATTGGCTTGGTATGTGTTAAAATTGTCCCTGGTGTGTTGTGTGTGTGTGGGTGTAGGATAGTGTTAGTGTGCGGGGATCGCTGTTCGGCGCAGATCCGGTGGGCCGAAAGGGCCTGTTTCCGCGCTGTGTCTCCAAACTAAACTAAACATCTTATGATCTTATGCATTACCTGTGTACTGCACGGCAGACTCCAGGTGCAACAAGGTGATGTCTCCGTTCTTGGTCCTCCGGTTGTACTGCGGGTTTATCAGGATGCGATCGATCGCAAGGACTTGGGTCTGGGGAGAGGTCAGGTTCAGTTGTGCGTGGAGACCCAGCACTGCCTGCCATCGTGACAACACGAGGCTCCTCCTGGAAAACAGTCAGATATCTCCAGACAGCTACCTATTACATAGAAATATAGAAACATGGAAAACAGGCGCAGGGAGGAGGCCATTCGGCCCTTCGAGCCTGTCCAGGGGTACCCTGGGGGATTTCCGGGACACTTGGGCACTGCAGGGTACTGGATGCATCCTGGAAAGGGATTATAATAGAGTTGTATAATAGTTTCATTTGGTATATTTGTACGTATTGTATTCTGGGGTGGGTTCTGTTTCATATTATTGCATTGTAAATATTGTTTTTAAATAATTAACATTGAAACATAGAAAATAGGTGCAGGAGGAGGCCATTCGGCCCTTCCAGCCAGCACCGCCATTCATTGTGATCATGGCTGATCATCCACAATCAGTAACCCGTGCCTGCCTTCTCCCCATATCACTTGATTCCGCTAGCCCCTAGAGCTCTATCTAACTCTCTCTTAAATCCATCCGGTGATTTGGCCTCCGCTGCCCTCTGTGGCAGAGAATTCCACAAATTCACAACTCTCTGGGTGAAAACGTTCCTTCTCACCTCAGTTTTAAATGGCCTCCCCTTTATTCTTAGACTGTGTGGCCCCCGGTTCTGGACTCCCCCAACGTTGGGAACATTTTTCCTGCATCTAGCTTGTCCAGTCCCTTTATAATTTTATACGTCTCTATAAGATCCCCTCTCATCCTTCTAAACTCCAGCGAATTCCCACATGATAAGGGAATAACGTTCAGCGCACTGGTGAAGTCCGATCGAAGAGAAGGCAGGAGAACGGGGTTAGGAGGGAGAGATAGATCAGCCATGATTGAATGGCGTAGTAGACTTGACGGACCGAATGGCCTAACACGACTCCTATCACTTATGACCTTAGAGTCTGAGGGTCACCAATGAAGTAGATAGTAGTGAGCTGTCCTGAACCATCGTCTACCTCATTGGTGACCCTCGGACTATCTTTGATCGGACTTTGCTGGGTAGGCCATTTAGAACGGAGATGAGGAAAAACCATTTCAGTCAGAGAGTTGTGAATCTGTGGAATTCTCTGCCTCAGAAGGCAGTGGAGGCCAATTCTTTGAATGCATTCAAGAGAGAGCTAGATAGAGCTCTTAAGGTTAGCGGAGTCAGGTGGTATGGGGAGAAGGCAGGAACGGGGTACTGATTGAGAATGATCAGCTATGATCACATTGAATGGCGGTGCTGGCTCGAAGGGCCGAATGGCCTACTCCTGCACCTATTGTCTATTGTCTAAACGTTATTCCCTTATCATGTAAATGGCTATGCTGTAAATGGCTCGATTGTAATCGTGTGTTGTCTTTCCGCTGACCGGTCAGCACGCATTAACAAGCTTTTCACTGTACCTCGGTACACGTGACAATAAACTAAACCAGGACTGAAGCTGAACTGACCTGATCTTGCTGGTCTTCTGGCCTACCTTGCAGACTCTTTTCATTGTTCTGGGTGTTACTATGGCCACACTCATTACTAACCTCTCCATATTCTCCACCTCAACATCTGGAATATAGAGCAATACCGCACTGGAACAGGCCCTTCGGCCCACAATGTCCGTGCCGAACATAAGGTCACCATAAGGTCACAAGTAATGGGAGCAGAATTGGGACATCTCTAAAACTGGGGATCTTATAGAAACTTACAAAATTCTTAAGGGGTTGGACAGGCTAGATGCAGGAAGGTTGTTCCCGATGTTGGGGAAGTCCAGAACAAGGGGTCACAGTTTAAGGATAAGAGGGAAGTCTTTTAGGACCGAGATGAGAAAGTTTTTCTTCACACAGAGAGTGGTGAATCTGTGGAATTCTCTGCCACAGAGGGTAGTTGAGGCCAGTTCATTGGCTATATTTAAGAGGGAGTTAGATGTGGCCCTTGTGGCTAAAGGGATCAGGGGGTATGGAGAGAAGGCAGGTACAAGATACCGAGTTGGATGATCAGCCATGATCATATTGAATGGCGGTGCAGGCTCGAAGGGCCGAATGGCCTACTCCTGCACCTATTTTCTATGTTTCTATGTTTCTAAAACTATACATGATTACAATCAAGCTGCTCACATTGTACAAATATAGGATTAAGGTCGGTGTGGACTCGATGGGCCGAACGGCGTGTTTCTCCACTGTACCTCTGAAACTAAAACAAAAACTATATTTGATTAAAATTAAGCCATCCACAGTGTGCAGACAGAGGATAAAGGTCGGTGTGGACTCGATGGGCCAAAGGGCCTGTTTCCGTGCTGTATGTGGGAAGAGATCGAAACATAGAAACGTAGAAAATAGGTGCAGGAGGAGGCCATTTGGCCCTTCGAGCCAGCACCGCCATTCTTTGTGATCATGGCTGATCATCCACAATCAGTAACCCGTGCCTGCCTTCTCCCCATATCCCTTGATTCCGCTAGCCCCTAGGGCTCTATCTAACTCTCTCTTAAATTCATCCAGTGAATCGGCCTCCACTGTCCTCTGTGGCAGAGAATTCCACAAATTCACAACTCTCTGGTTGATTTCTTTTAGATTTAGATTTAGAGATACAGCGCAGAAACGTGCCGCCCAGTGATCCCCGCACATTAACACTCTCCTACACCCACTGGGGACAATTAAAAAAAAAAAATTGCCCAGCCAATTAACCTACAAACGTGTACGTCTTTGGAGTGTGGGAGGAATCCGAAGATCTCGGAGAAAACCCACGCAGGTCACGGGGAGAACGTACAAACTCCGTACAGACGGCGCCCGTAGTCAGGATCGAACCCGGGTCTCCGGCGCTGCATTCGCTGTAAGGCAGCAACTCTACCGCTGCGCCACCGTGCCGTGCCGTGAAAAAGTTTTTTCTCACCTCAGTTTTAAATGGCCTCCCCTTTATTCTTAGACTGTGTGTGACCCCTGGTTCTGGACTCCACCAACATTGGGAACATTTTCACTGCATCTTGCTTGTCCAGTCCTTTCATAATTTTATACGTCTCTATAAGATCCCCTCTCATCCTTCTAAACTCCAGTGAATACAAGTCCGGCCTTTCCAATCTTTCCTCATATGACAGTCCCGCCATCCCGGGGATCAATCTCGTGAACCTACACAGCACTGCCCCAATAGCAAGGAAGGGTTACCCGTATACGCAGTGGGCCGCAGTCACGAGCCACTGCTTGCCGATCAGCGTGGCTCCGCAGATGTGATGACCGATGAAGTGCAGGGACACGATCCAGGGCCAAGTGCCATCTACCGCCTCGTTACCGCCGACGATTCTCGCGGCATCTTTCGGTCGCACCAATACCTTCCCACAGACTGAAAGGAGAAATAGATTCATGGCGTCAGAGAAATGAATTGATATGAAAGACACCAGAGGGGGGGGGGGGGGGGGGGGTCGCCTGTAGGTTAGTTACCGAAAACCTTCGTCGATTAGTCTAGAGACAGCGTGGAAACAGGCCCTTCGGCCCACCGGGTCCGCACTGACCAGCGATCACCCGCGCACTAACGGTATCACAAAATGCTGGAGTAACCCAGCGGGTCAGGCAGCATCTCAGGAGAGAAGCCAGGGTGAGACCCTTCTTCAGAGTCCCGCCCCCCCTGACATCAGTCTGAAGAAGGGTCTCGACCCGAAACGTCACCCTCTCCTTCTCTCCAGAGGTGCTGCCTGACCCGCTGAGTTATTCCAGCATTTTCTGTCTACCTTCCCGCGTGTGGGTTTTCTCCGGGTGCTCCGGTTTCCTCCCACACACCAAAGCCGTGCAAGGTTTGCCGGCTAATTAGATTTGGTGAAAATGTTAAATTGTCCCTGGTGTGCGTAGGATAGCATTAGTGCGCAGGGATCGCTGGTCGGCGCGGACTCAGTGGGCAGAATGGCCTGTCTACGTGGTGTATCTCTGAACTAAACTGTCAATTGGACAATTTTACTTACATTTCCTGTTGCACTTCTGATAAACAACTGCATCTGCAGTGCAGTTCTCACTGGAAGATAAAGAGACTTAATCACTTAATGCATTCCTTGCAAGCTCATGGGAATTCAGGTCCAATCAATTAATTAACTTGGATAAAAAGCCACGATCGATACTGGTGACTATGAATTAACTGGATCAGGCCAATAAGGCCCATCTGCCTCCTATAAGCAAGGAATCACCATACCTAGACACAAGGACCAATACCGGGTCAAATGACAGAAATGTTGTTTGTTCGCGATGACTACCGTAAGATTTATGGCAAGAAAATTAGGGGTAATCAATGCTGGACTTGCCTGCCACGCCCACATCAATTGAGAGGATAAAAAGGAAGACAGTTTAGGCGTATATCGGCTCGAGACTCATCATCGTGCTTGGAAAGGACGTCCTTGTTATTGAGGCAGTGCAGCTTAGATTCACCAGGTTAATCCCCGGGATGGCGGGACTGTCATACGAGGAAAGATCGGACTTGGCTTGTATTCACTGGAGTTTAGAAGGATGAGAGGGGATCTTACAGAGACGTATAAAATTATATAAAGGACTGGACAAGCTAGATGCAGGAAAAATGTTCCCAATGTTGGGGGAGTCCAGAACCAGGGGGCCACACACAGTCTAAGAATAAAGGGGAGGCCATTTAAAACTGAGGCGAGAAGAAACTTTTTCACCCAGAGGGATGTGAATTTGTGGAATTCTCTGCCACAGAAGGCAGTGGAGGTCAATTCTCTGAATGCATTCAAGAGAGAGCTAGATAGAGCTCTTAAGGATAGCAGAGTCAGGGGGTATGGGGAGAAGGCAGGAACGGGGTACTGATTGTGGAGGATCAGCCATGATCACAATGAATGGCGGTGCTGGCTCGAAGGGCCGAATGGCTGCCTCCTGCACCTATTGTCTATTGTCTATTGTCTATTGTCTATTGTAGAAGGCAGTGGAGGCCAATTCACTGGAAGAATTTAAAAGAGAGTTAGATAGAGCTCTAGGGGCTAGTGGAATCAAGGGATATGGGGAAAAGGCAGGCACGGGTTACTGATTGAGGAGGACCAGCCATGATCACAATGAATGGCGGTGCTGGCACGAATGGCCTCCTCCTGCACCTATTTTCTACGATTCTATGTTTCAATGAGGTCCCACATTTGCCCCAGGGCGCGATGGTTCACCATTATTTTTCCACAGACAATTAGGAATGTACAATAAATATGATATATTAAAAATGTTTTTAAATACCTTGGTATAAGTTCCACGGCTCCACTTGAAGTTGTATTCATTTGTACGAAGGGCCCGTAGCCCAGAGCTGGAGATGAAGATGTTTTGTTGTTGTTCCTACCAAGTGGAAGAAGAAGCTTAAAATGTACCCTTCATATTTCATAGAGTCACACAGCACGGAAACAGGCCCTTCGGCCCAAATCATCCATGCTAACCAAGAGGCCCCATCGGAACCAGTCCCATTTGCTTATCCCTGGACCACATCCCTCTCATCAAAGGGGTCGGCCATTTAGGACTGCGATGAGGAAAATCCTTTTCACCCAGAGAGTTGTGAATCTGTGGAATTCTCTGCCGCAGAAGGCAGTGGAGGCCAATTCACTGGATGATTTCAAGAGAGAGTTAGATTTAGCTCTTCGGGCTAAAGGAATCAAGGGATATGGGGAAAAAAGCAGGAACGGGGTACTGATTTTGGATGATCGGCTATGATCCCCGGGATGGCGGGACTGTCATATGAGGAAAGATTGGAAAGACTGGGCTTGTATTCACTGGAGTTTAGAAGGATGAGAGGGGATCTTATAGAGATGTATAAAATTATAAAAGGACTGGACAAGCTAGATGCAGTGAAAATGTTCCCAATGTTGGGCGCGTCCAGAGACAGGGGCCACACACAGTCTAAGAATAAAGGGGAGGCCATTTAAAACTGAGATGAGAAAAAGCTTTTTTCACCCAGGGAGTTGTGAATTTGTGGAATTCTCTGCCACAGAGGGCAGTGGAGGTCAGGCAGCATCTCAGGAGAGAAGGAATGGGTGACGTTTCGGGTCGAGACCCTTCTTCACTGGATGAATTTAAAAGAGAGTTAGATAGAGCTCTAGGGGCAAGTGGAATCAAGGGGTATGGGGAGAAGGCCGGCACGGGGTACTGATTGTGGATGATCAGCCTTGATCACAATGAATGGCGGTGCTGGCTCGAGGGGCCGAATGGCCTCCTCCTGCACCTATTTTCTATGTTTCTATGAGAGGGTTGCCAGGTTGCAAACAGTGGAACTGTCAGGACAACTAGGGTGGGGGAGGGGGAGTGGGGATGCAGGAGTTAAATGTTGTTGTTGTACCTCTCCCTTGACATATGGCAACTCGGGACAAAGAAAGGATGTAGGCGGAGACAGGAGGACAGTGGTAGTTTTTATTTGAGTAGGAGGGCAGGAGGAATCACAGAGGGGGAGCAGTGAGAAAGCATGTTGCCAAACTCTCGTCGAAGAGAGGAAGAGAACTTCTTCAAAGTAGAGTAAGAAAATAACTTTCAACAGATGCTGGTACAAATCGAAGGTATTTATTTCACAAAATGCTGGAGTAACTCAGCGGGTCAGGCAGCATCTCAGGAGAGAAGGAATGGGTGACGTTTCGGGTTGAGACTGAAGAAGGGTCTCGAATCCGAAAAACGTCACCCATTCCTTCTCTCCTGAGATGCTGCCTGACCTGCTGAGTTACTCCAGCATTTTGTGAATAAAATTCTTCAAAGTAGACATACACTTCTCACTGTCTTCCTGTCTCCACCTACATCCCTCCTTTGCCCCGCCCCCTCCCCTGACATCAGTCTGAAGAAGGGTCTCGACCCGAAACGTCACCCATTCCTTCTCTCGAGAGATGCTGCCTGACCCCGCTGAGTTGCTCCAGCATTTTGTGATACCTTTTGTGTTTAAGTGTAGTATCATCTCTATTAAGATGTTCCCTTTTAACCTCCATTCAGATGTTCCTTAAAGTCTGAAGAAGGGTCTCGACCCGAAACGTCACCCATTCCTTCTCTCCCGAGATGCTGCCTGACCTGCTGAGTTACTCCAGCACTTTGTGAATAAATACCTTCGATTTGTCCCAGCAAGTCTACAAGATCTTGCTCACCACATAACCTTCAGAAAATGTTTTCCTGAATTTTATTTGGAGGTCATTTAGTTTAATTTAGTTCGGAGATACGGCACGGAAACAGGCCATTCTGCCCACCGAGTCCGCGCCGACCAGCGATCCCCGCGCACTAACACTATCCTACGCACACGAGGGGCAATTTACAATCTTTACCAAAGCCAATTAACCTGCAACCCTGCACGCCTTTGGAGTGCGGGAGGAAACCAGAGCACCCGGGGAAAACCCACGCAGGTCACAGGGAGAACGTGCAAAACCCGTACAGACAGCGCCCGAGGTCAGGATCGGACCTGGGTCTCTGGCGCCGCGAGGCTTACGGTGATTCTTACGGCGCGCCACCGTGCCGCCACGTGTAAAGGAGCTGTTTAGAGAAACATAGAAACATAGAAAATAGGTGCAGGAGTAGGCCATTCGGCCCTTCGAGCCTGCACCGCCATTCAATATGACCATGGCTGATCATCCAGCTCAGTATCCTGTACCTGTCTTCTCTCCATACCCCCTGATCCCTTTAGCCACAAGGGCCACATCTAACTCCCTCTTAAATATAGCCAATGAACTGGCCTCATCTACCTTCTGTGGCAGAGAATTCCACAGACTCACCACTCTCTGTGTGAAGAAATGTTTTCTCATCTCGGTCCTAAAAGACTTCCCCCTTATCCTTAAGCTGTGACCCCTAGTTCTGGACTTCCCCAACATCGGGAACAATCTTCCCGCATCTAGCCTCTCCAACCCCTTAAGAATTTAATATGTTTCTATAAGATCCCCCCTCAGTCTTCTAAATTCCAGCGAGTACAAGCCGAGTCTATCCAGTCTTTCTTCATATGAAAGCCCTGCCATCCCAGGGATCAATCTGGTGAACCTTCTCTGTACTCCCTCTAAGTTTTTTTGTTTGTTTAGGAAGACGTCTAAAAGCGTTCCAACAACACGAGGTGTCAATGAGGAGAAGACATGACTTACCTGTAACCTAACAGGTGACAGACGGAGTCTGACAATGAGCCTGACCAATGGTTCCAGCACGCGGAGCACCACTCATCATTCACCTTGAACTGCACCACCCCGTCACTGCTCTGCGTTCCATTGAAAAGTCGCACTGCGGAAGCCAATGAGAAATCGAACCCGTCAATAACACCATCTATCAGGCAGGGGGGCCGCTTGATAGGAACCTGGGGGGGGGGGGGGAGGGCAACTCCCTCAATCAGAAGGGCGGTGGGTGTATGGAATGAGCTGCCAGAGGAGGTAGTTGAGGCTGGTACCAAGCCAGCATAGACGAGACAATCGGACGGGCACATGGGACAGCTTGAATTTAGAAGTTTGAGGGGGATCTTATAGAAACGTACAGAATTCTTAAGGGGTTGGACAGGCTAGATGCAGGAAGATTGTTCCCGATGTTGGGGAAGTCCAGAACAAGGGGTCACAGTTTAAGGATAAGGGGGAAGTCTTTTAGGACCGAGATGAGAACGTTTCTTTTCACACAGAGAGTGGTGAATCTGTGGAATTCTCTGCCACAGAAGGTAGTTGAGGCCAGTTCATTGGCTATATTTAAGAGGGAGTTAGATGTGGCCCTTGTGGCTAAAGGGGTCAGGGGGTATGGAGAGAAGGCAGGTACGGGATACTGAGTTGGATGATCAGCCATGAACATATTGAATGGCGGTGCAGGCTCGAAGGGCCGAATGGCCTACTTCTGCACCTATTTTCTATGTTTCTATGTTTCTATGAATGGGGCGGCACGGTGGCGCAGTGGTAGAGTCGCTGCCTCATGGCACCAAAGGCCCGGGTTCCTTCCTGACTACGGAAGCTGTCTGTACGGAGTTCGGACGTTCTCCCCGTGACCGGCGTGGGTTTTCTCCGGGTGCTCCGATTTCGTCCCACACGCACTCCAAAGACGTACAGATTGGTAGGTTATAGACAATAGACAATAGGTGCAGGAGTAGGCCATTCGGCCCTTCGAGCCAGCACCACCATTCAATGTGATCATGGCTGATCATTCACAATCAGTACCCCGTTCCTCCCTTCTCCCCGTACCCCCTGACTCCGCTATCCTTAAGAACTCTATCTAGCTCTCTCTTAAATGCATTCAGAGAATTGGCCTCCACTGCCTTCTGAGGCAGAGAATTCCACAGATTTACAACTCTCTGACTGAAAAAGTTTTTCCTCATCTCCGTTCTAAATGGCCTACCCCTTATTCTTAAACTGTGGCCCCTGGTTCTGGACTCCCCCAACATTGGGAACATGTTTCCTGCCTCTAACATGTTCAACCCCTTAATAATCTTACATGTTTCGATAAGATCCCCTCTCATACTTCTAAATTCCAGTGTATACAAGCCTAGTCACTCCAGTCTTTCAACATATGACAGTCCCGCCATTCCGAGAATTAACCTAGTAAACCTACGCTGCATGCCCTCAATAGCAAGAATATCCTTCCTCAAATTTGGAGACCAAAACTGCACACAGTACTCCAGGTGCGGTCTCACTGGGGCCCTGTGCAACTGCAGAAGGACCTCTTTGCTCCTATACTCAACTCCTCTTGTTATGAAGGCCAACATTCCATTGGCTTTCTTCACTGCCTGCTGTACCTGCATGCTTCCTTTCAGTGACTGATGCACTAGGACACCCAGATCTCGTTGTACGTCCCCTTTTCCTAACTTGACACCATTCAGATAATACTCTGTCTTCCTATTCTTACCACCAAAGTGGATAACCTCACACTTATCCACATTAAACTGCATCTGCCATGCATCCGCCCACTCACACAACCTTTCCAAGTCACCCTGCAACCTCATAGCATCTTCCTCACAGTTCACACTACCACCCAGCTTTGTATCATCTGCAAATTTGCTAATGGTACTTTTAATCCCTTCATCCAAGTCATTAATGTATATTGTAAATATCCCAGCTACAATTCTGCCAAATTGTTAGTTGTCCGTGGAATGCAGAATAGTGTCAATGTCCCGGGGTGATGGCTGGTCGGAGGGGATTTGGTGGGCCGAAGGGCCTGTTTCGGTGCTAAATCTCTATCGTCTAAAGTTAAAAAGTAAAAACCTGTTCAGTACTGCCTTCAACCACTGAAGGTCACCTCACCTTCTGTCTCCTTTCTCTGTTCGTTTACTTATTTATCTATTTATTCACTTCCCTATGTTCTCTAAATCCCTGTAAAGCGTCTTTGAGTATATGAAAAGCGCTATATAAATGTAATGCATCATCATCATCATCAAAAGTGGGCAAATGGAGCTAATGTATCTTGGACGGTAAGGATAAGCTTGGCCGCGTTGCTGTCTCCATGAAAGTCTTGACAAACTGGGCAAGTTGCCATCTTTACCATCCTGCGTGAGATTCCATGAATAAGGTTCCACGCTACAAGACAGAGTGCAGTGTCCTGGGTGGGTTGCTCCTGGGCCTGGCCAAGATGGCTATCCACGACTCACGGCGCCAGGCGGAAGAGGGCTCTGCCCGAGCCGGCTGCCTGCCCCTTTTCCGGGGGTTACGCCCGCGCCCGGGTGGGGTTAGAGAGGGACCAAGCGCTGTCCAGGGGCACCCTGGGGGATTTCCGGGACCCTTGGGCACTGCGGGGGACTGGATGCATCCTGGAAAGGGATTCTAATATAGTTGTATAATAGTTTCATTTGGTATATTTGTACGTATTGTATTCTGGTGGTGGATTCTGTTTTGATTTATTGCATTGTAAATATTGTTTTAAAATAATTAACATAGAAACATAGAAAATAGGTGCAGGAGGAGGCCATTTGGCCCTTCAAGCCAGCACCGCCATTCATTGTGATCATGGCTGATCATCCACAATCAGTAACCCGTGCCTGCCTTCTCCCCATATCCCTTGATTCCACTAGCCCCATGAGCTCTATCTAACTCCCTCTTAAATCCATCCAGTGATTTGGCCTCCACTGCCCTCTGTGGCAGAGAATTCCACAAATTCACAACTCTCTGGGTGAAAAAGTTCCTTCTCACCTCAGTTTTAAATGGCTTCCCCTTTATTCTAAGACTGTGTGGCCCCTGGTTCTGGACTCCCATTGAATAAATATTTTGATTAAAATAAAGACAGTGCAGAAACTGATGAAACTGATGAGAGCACGAGGGTACCAGGTAAGTTAATAGATCCGCACTTCTTTGAACAAGAACACGCATTTAGCTTAGCGTTTGGACTTTAGAGTTTAGAAACGCAGCATGGAAACAGGCCCTTCGGCCCACCGAGTCCACGCCGACCAGCGACATTAACTCAATTCTACATGCAATGGACAATTTACAATTTGACAGAAGCCAATTAACCTACCTATCTGTACGTCTTTGGAGTGAGTGTGGGAGGATCTTATCGAAACATTCCGTTCCATGTACCTGTCCAAGTGTCTCTTCTATGCTGGCCTAGTTAATGCATCAACTGCCACCTCTGTCAGCTCATTCCATACACCCACCACCCTTCTGATTGAGACAGTTCTATGTGATTACACTTTCTCATCCACTCCCTGCACACTCGGGACAACTTACAAAAGGCCAATTAACTTGCAAACCTGCACGTCTTTGGGAAGTGGGAGAAAACCAGGGCACCTGGAAGAAACCCACGTGGTCACAGGAAGAAGTTGCAAACTCCACACGGACAGTACCTCGTCTTAACCTGTCTTGCTTCCAAGATGGTGCCCAACCCAGGGGGCTATTTGCGTGCTAGCTATTTGAGTCCCTAGTGTGTAGTGTTGATCCTACTGAATTACCGAAGCCAATTAACCTACAAACCTGCACGTCTCCGGAGTGTGGGAGGAAATCAGATTTGACTCCGTTTGCCCGCTTTTAGCCCACATCCCTCCAAACTCAGGACTTTACTTTCGACTTTAGAGATACAGCACGGAAACCGGAGCGCCGGGAGAAAAGCCACGCAGTCACAGGGAGAACGTGCAGACTCCACACGGACAGACAGCACCCGATGTCAGCTTCGAAGCCGGGTCTCTGGCGCTGTAAGTAGGGTTGCCAACTGCCCCCTATTAGTTGGGACATCCCGTGTATTGGGCTAAATTGTACGGGACCGCCCTTGTCCTGTGTTAGGCCCGGGGGGGAGGCTGTAGGCCCGGACACTGTAGGCCCGGACACTGTAGGCCCGGGGGGCACTGTAGGCCCGGACACTGTAGGCCCGGACACTGTAGGCCCGGGGGACACTGTAGGCCCGGGGGACACTGTAGGCCCGGGGGACACTGTAGGCCCGGGGGGCACTGTAGGCCCGGGCACTGTAGGCCCGGACACTGTAGGCCTGGACACTGTAGGCCCGGACACTGTAGGCCCGGACACTGTAGGCCCGGACACTGTAGGCCCGGACACTGTAGGCCTGGACACTGTAGGCCCGGGGGGGCGCTGTAGGCCCGGAAGCCCAGGAGCCTCCTAACGGAGGTTGCCTGGCAACCCGCCTCCCGGCCCGGGCGGCCACCATTGGTGGAGCGGGAGCACGTGGCCGCTGGCTGGGTGAGGTCACGCGGGGCAGTGACGTCACTTTTTGCTCCTTATTTGGGAGTGAGGTAGTTGGCAACCCCCAGCTGTAAGGCAATGGCTCTATCAGCTGCGTTAGTGTGCCTTCCTGGTTTTTGTTGCCGTGGGACTCAGGGGGTCTGAGGGCGGTGGGGTCTGGAGCATCTTACCACAGTCGTCCTCATCAGAACCATCTCCACAGTCACACAGACCATCACAGAGCTTGGTCTTGGGGACACATTGACCATCCCCACACTGGTATTCAGCAGACACACAGGGAGCTGCGGAGACAAAGAGCAGAGACAGCAGATGAGGGAACCTCAGGAGGACGAAGGGTGGACCAGATCGTGTGGGGAATTTGACAGGGTAAATGCAGGGCAGAGTCATTTATCCAGGAGATAGACAGAAAACTCGGAGGGTCAGGCAGCATCTCTGGAAAACTGCAGATGCAAAGAACTGCAGATGCTGCTGGTTTACACCAAAGATAGACACAAAGTGCTGGAGTAACTCAGCGGGCCAGGCAGCATCTGTGGAGGAAAAAGGATGGTTGATGTTTGGCGGTCAAGACCCTTCTTCAGACTGAGAGTCAGGGAAGAGGGAAACGAAACATCACCTATTCCATTTATCCAGAGATGCCTCCTGACCCACTCCGCCATTTTGTGTCTCTCTTCATCGTAAACCAGCATCTGCAGTTCACTCCCACACGCCTTTGACCCAGAGTAGGTGATTCAAGAACCAGGTGTACATAGGTTTAAGGTGAGAGGGGAAGGGGGAGGGGAGGGGGGGATTTCATAGGAACCTGAGGGGTAACTGTTTTACACAAAGGGTTGTGGGTGTATGGAACGAGCTGCCAGAGGAGGTAGTTGAGGCTGGGACTACCATAATGTTTAAGAAACGTTTGGACTAGTACATGGATACGATAGGTTTAGGGGATAGAAAATACACCGATGAACCAAAACATTGTGACCACTGACAGGCGAAGTGAATAACATTGATTATCTTGTTACAATGGCACCTGTCAAGGGGTGGGATATATTAGGCAGCAAGTGAACAGTCAGTTCTTGAAGTTGACATGTTGGATGCAGGAGAAATGGGCAGGAGTAAAGACCTGAGCGACTTTGACAAGGGCCAAATTGTTCTGGCCAGACGACTGGGTCAGAGCATCTCTGAAATGGCAAGGCTTGTGGGGTGCTCCCGGTCAGCAGTGGTGAGTACCGACCGATAGTGGTCCGAGGAGGGACAAACCACAAACCGGCGACAGGCAGGGTGTTGGGCGCCCAAGGCTCATCGATTCGCAAGGGGCAACGAAGGCTGTCCCCTCTGGTCCGAACCGACAGAAGGTCGACTGTGGCACAAGTCACAGAAAATGTTAATGGTGGTCACGGGAGGAATGTGTCACGATACACAGTGCATCGCACCCTGCTGTGTATGGGGCTGCACACGGAGGACCAATAGCATATCAGGCAGGTGGTCATAATGTTTTGGCTCATCAGGCCATAATGTTTTGGCTGATCGGTGTAGGTGGAGGAGCAGGGACTCTGCAGAAGGACTTGGACAGGTTGGGAGAGTTGGCTGATAAGTGGCAGATGGAATACAGTGTCGCAAAGTGTGGAGTCGTGCATTGTGGTAGTAGGAATAAAGGCGTAGACTATTTTCTAAATAGGGAGTGAATCCAGAAATCGGAGGTGCTGCAAAGGGATTTGGGAGCGCTGGTGCAGGATTCCCAAAAGGTTCATCTGCAAGTCGAATCGGTAGTAAAGAAAGCAAATGCAATGCTAGCATTTATTTCGAGAGGGCTTGTGTACAAAAGCAGGGATGTAATGCTGAGGCTCTATAAGGCGCTGGTCAGGCCACATTTGGAGTATTGTGAGCAATTCTGGGCCCTGTATCTGAGGAAGGATGTGCTGGCTCTGGAGAGGGTCCAGAGGAGGTTTACAAGAACGATCCCAGGAATGAGTAGGTTAACATACGATGAGCGTTTGTCGGCACTGGGCCTGTACTCGCTGGAGTTGAGAAGAATGAGGGGGGGGCCTCATTGAAACGTACAGAATAGTGAAAGGCCTGGATAGAGTGGATGTGGAGAGGATGTTTCCACTAGTGGGAGAGTCTAGGACCAGAGGTCACAGCCTCAGGATTAAATAAAAACGTTCCTTTAGGAAGGAGCTGAGGAGGAATTTCTTTTGTCAGAGGGTGGTGAATCTGTGGAAATCGTTGCCACATAAGGCTGTGGAGGACTTCAATGGATATTTGTAAGGCAGAGATAGATAGATTCTTGATTACTACGGGTGTCAGGGGTTATGGGGAGAAGGCAGGAGAATGTGGTTAGGAGGGAGAGGGAGATCAGCCACGATTGAATGGCAGAGGAGACTTGATGGGCCGAATTGACTAATTTTACCAAAGCCAATTAACCTGCAAACCTGTACGTCTTTGGAGTGTGGGGGAAACCGGAGCGCCCGGAGAAAACCCACGCAGGTCATGGGTGGGAGAACGTGCAATCTCCGTACAGCCAGCTCCCGTGGTCGGGATGGAACCCGGGTCTCCGACGCTGTGACGCAGCAACTCTACCAGTTGTTCCTGGTGAGGCGGGCGTAGGGGGCAGGAAGTGTTTACCCGGTTGTCCCAAGTGATGTCCTGTGGTGAAATTCGCCTGGAATCCTCTCCTGGTCCCCGTCTTGTCCGAGGTGAACAGGACGGTCATCCCATCCTTGGTGGAGAAGAAGTCCTCAAATGGCCCCCTGCCTGTCAACACACCTGCCATCCAGTGGACGAGAAAAGAAGACCAACGTTAGCTTTGACCAACAGTGCCCTCCCCCATCGGATCAAGATCACTGCCTCAGACCTCTTTCGAGACCCCTTTCTTCAGACTGAGAGTCGGGGGAGAGGCGAAACGAGAGATACGGAGAGATATAAAATGAATATAAAATGAGTCTGAAGAAGGGTCTCGCCCCGAAACGTCACCCGTTCCCTCTCCCCGGAGATGCTGCCTGTCCCGCTGAGTTACTCCAGCGTTTTGATTTTTTTAGATTAAGATTTGGAGATACAGCGCGGAAACAGGCCCTTCGGCCCATCGAGTCCGTGCCGCTCAGCGATCCCCGCACGTTAACACTATCCAAAAAAACACTAGGGACAATTTTTACATTTACCCAGTCAATTAACCTACACACCTGTACGTCTTTCAGAGAATTAGTCTCCACTGCCTTCTGAGGCAGAGAATTCCACAGATTCACAACTCTCTGACTGAAAAAGTTTTTCCTCATCTCAGTTCTAAATGGCCGACCCCTTATTCTTAAACTGTGGCCCCTGGTTCTGGACTCCCCCAACATTGGGAACATGTTTCCTGCCTCTAATGTGTCCGACCCCTTAATAATCTTATACGTTTCGATAAGATCTCCTCTCATCCTTCTAAATTCCAGTGAATATTCCAAGATTCCTGTCCCACTCGGGCGATGTTTTAGGCAACTACAGGGGACTAGGCCATCGCCACACGGTCGCCGGGGTGTCGCCCGTGCGGTCGTGAGTCGTCTCCAAAGAGTCGTGGTGTTTTTCTGGTCCCCGCTGGATTTTGAGACGTATAAAATTTTCTGGCGTCTGTTGGTTTGACGCCAACGATCGTAGCTTGATGTCTCCTGACGTGGGTGCTGTCGTAGGCTGTCGCCAGGTTGCCTCCAGGTGACGTAGGTTGTTGCCGGTGCTGACTTCGGTGAATTCCATTGGCGACTACCCACGTCAACCGGCGACAGGTACCGGCGTCAAATCCGGAGGCCAAAATGACGTGAATTGTCTTCAGTTGTCGCCGACAGGGTCGTAGCTTGGCGTAGATGGTCGCGGGTAGACGTAGGTTGACGTCGGTTGTCGTAGGTTGCTGCCTGCCTGGTCGTAGGTTGCCGTAGGTGCAGTCGTAGGTTGCCGTAGGTGCGGTCGTAGGTGGACGTCCTAAGTCGCGACGATTGGGTCGCCGGTTTTCGGTAGCTTGCCGTAGCTTGGCGCCGACTAGGTGGGAGGTTGCCGTAGCTTGTCGTAGACATTGTCGTAGGGGGGTCCAGTCGCCGGTCTTTACGCCGACCTGCTACGACTATGACAGTCGCCGGCAGTCGCCTAAACAATTGCCTAAGTGGGGCAGGCCCTAAAAATTTACTCCAGCATTTAGTGTCGGTCTTCTGAATCTTATGTTCAAGAGCCATCTGCTGGCCAAAAAGTTTAATCTGCAAGTCGAATTGGCAGTAAAGAAGGCAAACGCAACGCTAGCATTTATTTCAAGAGGGCTGGAATACAAAAACAGGGATGCAATGCTGAGGCTCTATGAGCCGATGGTCAGACCACATTTGGAATATCATGAGCAATTCTGAGGATGGATGTGCTGGCTCTGGAGAGGTTCCAGAGGAGGTTTTAGATTTTTAGATTTAGAGATACAGCGTGGAAACAGGTCCTTCGGCCCACCGGGTCCGCGCCGCCCAGCGATCCCCGCACACTAACACTATCCTACACACATTAGGGACAATTTTACATTTGCCCAGCCAATTAACCTACATACCTGCACGTCTTTGGAGTGTGGGAGGAAACCGAAGATCTCGGAGAAAACCCACGCAGGTCACGGGGAGAACGTACAAACTCCGTACAGACGGCCCCCGTAGTCAGGATCGAACCTGAGTCTCCGGCACTGCATTCGCTGTAAGGCAGCAACTCTACCGCTGCGCCACCGTGCCGCACAAGAATGATCCCAGGAATGAGTAGGGCGGCATGGTCTAATATGTAAACCATGGTTGGAAACATAGCATCGGAAAATAGGTGCAGGAGTAGGCCATTCGGCCCTTCGAGCCAGCACCGCCATTCAATATGATCACAGCTGATCATCCAAAATCAGTACCCCGTTCCTGCTTTTTCCCCCATATCCCTATATTCCGTTCGCCTTAAGAGCTAAATCTAACTCTCTCTTGAAAACATCCTGTGAATTGGCCTCCACTGCCTTCTGCTGTGGCAGCGAATTCCACAGATTCACAACTCTCTGGGTGAAAAAGATTCTCCTCATCTCAGTCCTAAATGGCCGACCCCTTTATTCTTAGACTGTGTGACCCCCTGGTTCTGGACTCCCCCAACATGGGGAACATTTTTCCTGCATCCAGCCTGTCCAATTCCTTAAGAAGTTTATGTTTCTATAAGGGTATAAAAAGGGGTTGGAATCCTCTTACCCATCAAGAGAGAGTCGTTCCCACTTCCATCACGAACTTCCAGCACGTCGTAGATATCTTCCAAGTTGAAGTCCTCGAAGTGCAGCTGGATATTTTCCCCCTTCTCCGCGATGAGATACCAGGTACCTGAAATGATCGCGGAACATAGAACAGTACAGCACAGGAACAGGCCCTTCGGCCCACAATGTCTATGCAGAACACGATGTTGTAAGACAACTGTGATCAGGCATGGTGTTCAGCTCTGGGCACCATGTTGTAGATAAGATATTGTCAAGCTTGAAAGGGTTCAGAAAAGATTTAGAAACATAGAAATTGGGTGCAGGAGGAGGCCATTCGGCCCTTCGAGCCAGCACCACCATTCATTATGATCGTGGCTGATCATCCACAATCAGTAACCCGTGCCTGCCTTCTCCCCATATCCCTTGATACCACTAGACCCCAGAGCTCTATCTAACTCTCTCTTAAGTTCATCCAGTAACTTGGCCTCCACTGCCCTCTGTGGCAGAGAATTCCACAAATTCACAACTTTCTGGGTGAAAACGTTCCTTCTCACCTCAGTTTTAAATGGCCTCCCCTTTATTCTACGACTGTGGCCCCTGGTTCTGGACTTCCCCAACATCGGGAACATTTTTCCTGCATCTAGCTTGTCCAGTCCTTTTATAATTTTATACGTCTCTATAAGATCCCCTCTCAATCTTCTAAACTCCAGTGAATACAAGCCCAGTCTTTCCAATCTTTCCTCATATGACAGTCCCGCCATCCCGGGGATCAATCTCGTGCACCTACACTGCACTGCCTCAATTTACGAGGATGTTGCCAGGACCAGAGGGTTTGAGCTAAAGGGAGAGGTTGAGTAGGTTGAATTTGTATTCCATGGAGAGTAGGAGGATGAGGGGAGATCTTATAGAGGTGTACAAAATCACGAGAGGAATAGATCAGGTAGACGTAGTAGGGGCATCCGCTGTTCCTCCTGACACAAGTAAACCATGGTTAGAAACATAGAAACAGAAAATAGGTGCAGGAGGAGGCCATTCAGCCCTTCGAGCCAGCACCGCCATTCAATATGATCATGGCTGATCATCCAAAAAGATTTATAGACAATAATAGACATAATAGACAATAGGTGCAGGAGGAGGCCATTTGGCCCTTCGAGCCAGCACCATCATTCAATGTGATCATGGCTGATCATTCTCAATCAGTAACCCGTTCCTGCCTTCTCCCCATAGAGCTATCAATCCTTAAGAGCTCTATCTAGCTCTCTCTTGAAAGCATTCAGAGAATTGGCCTCCACTGCCTTCTGAGGCAGAGAATTCCACAGATTCACAACTCTCTGACTGAAAAGGTTTTCCCTCATCTCCGTTCTAAATGGCCTACCCCTTATTCTTAAACTGTGGCCCCTGGTTCTGGACTCCCCCAACATTGGGAACATGTTTCCTGCCTCTAATGTTCCCCATATCCCTTGATTCCATTAGCCCAAAGTCCGTTAGTCCAACTCTCTGGTGAATACACCCGGTAGCTTGTGACTTGTGAACAATGTCCTCCTACCCCTGTTACGCTGAACAAACACCACAACTGGCGGATCGGGGAGTAAAGGCTGACTTACAGAATGCGTTGTCCACGTAGTTCCTGGGATAATTGACGGAGCTGAAGGTGGTGTTTGGTTCTCTCAGCTCCAGTGGGCCGCCGCAGTCAGCTGTAGGGCAAGGGAGTTGTTTATTGAAGGCAGCGCGCACAATGACACACGGAGATGTAAACAACAGTGACCGCCTCCCGGTCCCAAATCGGGGCGGCGCGGTGGCGCGGCGGTGGAGTCGCTGCCTCGCAGCGCCGGAGACCCGGGTTCCGTCCCGACTACGGGCGCCGCCTGCACGGAGTCTGTACGTTCTCCCCGCGACCCGCGTGGGTTTTTCCCCCGGGCGCTCCGGCTTCCTCCCAAAGACGTGCGGGTTTGTGTCCTGGTTGGGTCGGGTTTGCTCCTGGGCCCGGCCAAGCTGGCCGTCCGGGAGTCACGGCGCCAGGAGGAAGAGGGCTCTGCCCGAGCCGGCTGCCATGCCCCTTCTCCGGGGTCACGCCCGCGCCCGGGTGGGGTTGGAGAGGGTCCACGGACTCCCTGGGGGGTTTCCGGGACCGCTGGGCACCGCGGGCGGGTGGAATGCATCCTTGACAAGGAGTGTAAGATAGTTGTACAATGGTTTATTGTTTGATGTGTATGCTGCTGGTGGGTTCTGGTTTGGTTTTTATTGTATCGTATTTATTATTTTAATATTTGAATAAATATTTTTATAGACAATAGGTGCAGGAGGAGACCATTCGGCCATTTCTGCAGAGATGCTACCTGACCTGCTAAGTTACTCCAGCACTTTGTGTCTATCTTTGGTGTAAACCAGCATCTGCTGTTCCTTCTTTCTACATGAGATCCTAACAAGGTTGGATGAAGGTCTGCTGCCTCATTTCTTCACATACGATGGGCCGAATGGCTTCTTACGAGCATTAAATTTCATTAACTTTCTATCAGACTGAGATGTTTTATCTGGTCTCTGTAGTTCAGTTTAGTTCAGTTTAGTTCAGCTCAGCTCAGCCCAGCTCAGCTCAGCTCAGCTCAGCTCAGCTCAGCTCAGCTCAGCTCAGCTCAGCTCAGCTCAGCCCAGTTCAGTCCAGTCCAGTCCAATCCAGTCCAGTTTAGTTTAGATTAGATTAGTTTAGTTTAGTTTAGTTTAGAGATACAGCGCAGAAACAGGCCCTTCGGCCCACCGAGTCCGCGCCGACCAGCGATCCCCGCACACTAACACAATCCCACACACAAAAGGGACAATTTACAATTACACCAAGCCAATTAACCTACAAACCTGCACGTCCTTGGAGTGTGGGAGGAACCCGGAGCACCCGGCGAAAACCCACGCGGGTTACGGGGAGAACGTACAAACTCCGTGCAGACAGCGCCCGTGGTCGGGATGGAACCCGGGTGTCTGGTGCTGTGGAGGCAGCAGCTCTACCCGCTGCGCCACCGTGCCGCCCCGTCTGCTAGATACAATGTTGGTACTCACTGGGACCGGTGAGCTCCGGACTGGCCGTTGGCTCCACGTATCCGCTGTCGTTACAGGCGCCGTTTGTCAGAGAAACGTCGTCCAGCGCAATCTCATTCAGTGTCCCGTAACCCCGCTTAGCTTCAAAGACAACCTGGGAGATGAACAGGCAGAAAGAAAGACTCATTACAAACCCACGACGTGAGAGGAATAAATCGGGCAGATGCACAGAGTCTCTTGCCCAGAGTGGGGGAATCGAGGACCAGAGGACATAGGTTCAAGGCGAAGGGGCAAAGATTTAACAGGAATCCGAGGGGTATCTTTTGCACACAGAGGGTGGTGGGTGTATGGAACAAGCTGCCAGAGGAGGTAGTTGAGGCTGGGACTATCCCGTCGTTTAAGAAACAGTTGGACAGGTACATGGACAGGACGGGTTTGGAGGGTTATGGACCAAGCGCGGGCAAGTGGGACTAGGGTAGCTGGGACACTGTTGGCCGGTGTGGGCGAGTTGGGCCGAAGGGCCTGTTTCCGCGTTGTATCACTCTGTGACTCTATGACATATCTGGCTCACTTCCCTCTTGAAACTGGCAGTGCAGAATATTAATCCTGGGGTCAACAGGAGGAAACCAAAGATCTCGGAGAAAACCCACGCAGGTCACGGGGAGAGCGTGCAAACTCCGTACAGGCAGCACCCGTAGTCGGGATCGAACCCGGGTCTCCGGCGCTGCATTCGCTGTAAGGCAGCAACTCTACAAGAGAGAGCTAGATAGAGCTCTTAAGGTTAGCGGAGTCAGAGGGTGTGGGGAGAAGGCAGGAACGGGGTACTGATTGAGAATGATCAGCCATGATCACATTGAATGGCGGTGCTGGCTCGAAGGGACGAATGGCCTCCTCCTGCACCTATTGTCTATTGTCTATTGTCTATTGTCTATTGTCTATTGTCTACCGCTGCGCCACCGTGCTGCCCCGTACATATATTGTACATATATTTGTTGTGTTGTTGCATTTATGTGTCCACAAAGATGCAGGAGGCGGCACGGTGGCGCAGCGGTAGAGTCGCTGCCTCACAGCGCTGGAGACCCGGGTTCCATCCCGACGCCGGGTGCTGTCTGTGCGGAGTTTGCACGTTCTCCCCGTTTTTCCCGGCGACTCCACTTTCCTCCCACACTCCAAAGACGTACAGGTTTGTAGGGTCATCGGCTTCCGTAAATTGCTCCCAGTGTGCGTGGGATAGTGCTGGCGCTCGGGGGCGATCGCTGGTCGGCAGGGAAGTGGTGGGCCGAAGGGCCTGCTTCCCACTGCATCTCTAAACTAACCGAAGCACAGGGACAGGTGAGTGAAAAAGGGGAAAGGATTACTTCAGATGGACACCAAATGCCGGAGTAACCCAGCGGGACGGGCAGCATCTCTGGACTGAAGGAATGGGTGACGTTTCGGGTCGAGACCCTTCTTCAGACTGGATTACTTGACTTAAATAGAATCAAGTGGGACCGCTGTTCATTGATGGGAGATGATTGAGAGAGAAACTCAGGTGAAGGGAACTAGGGCAGAGAACCTCACGTTACAAGCCTGGCAGAGACTGACCCTGACTCCTGATGTGACGTTCATTGTAAACTGTCCATAGTTCCACTGACTGCCGTAATCGCCTTCCTTCTCGAACATTACCTCCCACGTTTGGTCGCTGACGATGAAAACATTTAAGTGGGAAAAGCTGGTTCCATACATGTGGTACCTGGAGGCAAATGAGAAGGCGTCAGGAAATGTGTGCTGAGCAAAAAGACAATAGACAATAGACAATAGGTGCGGGAGGAGGCCATTCGGCCCTTCGAGCCAGCACCGCCATTCGATGTGATCATGGCTGATCATTCTCAATCAGTACCCCGTTCCTGCCCTCTCCCCATACCCCAGACTCCACTATCCTTAAGAGCTCTATCTAGCTCTCTCTTGGAAGCATCCAGAGAATTGGCCTCCGCTGCCTTCTGAGGCAGAGAATTCCACAGATTCACAACTCTCTGATTGAAAAAGGTTTTCCTCGTCTCCGTTCTAAATGGCCTACCCCTTATTCTTAAACTGTGTGGCCCCTGGTTCTGGACTCCCCCAACATTGGAAACATGTTTCCTGCCTCTAACGTGTCCAACCCCTTAATAATCTTATAGGTTTCGATAAGATTCCTATCTAGATATCCCATCTGCACGGGTTCAAGGAAATATCATTGACTCAGTCAACTCCGGGCTGGAGTTGTTTCGACCTAGACACATAATGCCGGAGTAACTCAACGGGACAGGCAGCATCTCTGGAGAGAAGGAATGGGTGACGTTTCGGGTCACCCATTCCTTCCTCAGTCTGAAGAAGGGTCTTGACCCGAAAAAGTTCACCCATTCCTTCTCTCCAGAGATGCTGCCTGTCCCGCTGAGTTACTCCACCATTTTGTGTCCACCATCGAATTGATTTAGAGATACAGCGCGGAAACAGGCCCTTCGGCCCGCCGAGTCCGCGCCGCCCAGCGATCCCCGCACACTAACACTATCCTACACACCCACTAGGGACAATTTTTACATTTGCCCAAGCCAATTAACCTACATACATGTACGTCTTTGGAGTGTGGGAGGAAACCGAAGTTCTCGGAGAAAACCCACGCAGGTCACGGGGAGAACGTACAAACTCCGTACAGACGGCGCCCGTAGTCGGGATCGAACCTGAGTCTCCGGCGCTGCATTCGCTGTAAGGCAGCAACTCTACCGCTGCGCCACCGTGCTGCACTGCAGTTTAAACCAGCGTCTGCAGTTCTTTCCTACACAGTTGGTTCGACCTGTTAGGCTCGAGCAAACTCTTCACAATCCAATTGATCCCACATCTGCTATAAGGAAGTGCCAGGCACCCAGCTTTCGCATAGATATTGTCATGAGGTCATAGCAGTAGAATTAGGCCATTCGGCCCATCACGTCTGCTGCGCCATTCAATCGTGGCCGATCTATCTCTGGAGAGAATGTAGAGTCTTACCACTGACTGGATAGTACACTCAATAGACAATAGGTGCAGGAGGAGGCCATTCGGCCCTTTGAGCCAGAACCACCATTCAATGTGATCATGGCTGATCATTCTCAATCAGTACCCCGTTCCTGCCTTCTCCCCATACCCCCTGACTCCGCTATCCTTAAGAGCTCTATCTAGCTCTCTCTTGAATGCATTCAGAGAATTGGCCTCCACTGCCTTCTGAGGCAGAGAATTCCACAGATTCACAACTCTCTGACTGAAAAAGTTTTTCCTCATCTTAGTTCTAAATGGCCTACCCCTTATTCTTAAACTGTGTGGCCCCTTGTTCTGGACTCCCCCAACATTGGGAACATGTTTCCTGCCTCTAACGTGTCCAACCCCTTAATAATCTTATATGTTTAGATAAGATCCCCTCTCATCCTTCTAAATTCCAGTGTATACAAGCCCAGTTGATCCCACATCTGCTATAAGGAAGTGCCAGGCACCCAGGTTTCGCACAGATATTGTCATGAGGTCATAGCAGTAGAATTAGGCCATTCGGCCCATCACGTCTGCTGCGCCATTCAATCGTGTCCGATCTATCTCTGGGGAGAATGTAGAGTCTTACCGCTGATTGGATAGCACACACAAAAAAACTTTACACTGTACCTCGGTACACGTGACAATAAGCTGACAGCAAACACACATAGGCACACACGCACACATTCCTCAGCAGTCTAATCTTCTTCCAACCTCTCGACAATCCACATTGGTCTTCAGTTCCCCATTGCTTTCTCAAGATCTCCGCTCTTCCAGCACCTGAAGATAAAAGGGTTCGGACCTTCTCACCATCTCTCAATAGACTGTGCAGTGCATGGAAGGGCATTTCACTCACCAGAAGCTGATGCAGGAAGGCTTGGATGCAGCAACCAATTCCGGGCTGACGAGGCGGACATTCATGATCATGCCGGACGGTTTGAGAGGTGTCGCGATGTAATACCCTGGAACCCAAGGAGCAGTCGTCAAGGATAGACACGAAAAGTTGGAGGAGCTCAGCGGGTCAGACAGAAAATGGAAGAGGCGACCTATTGGGTCGAGACCCTTCTTCAGGCTGAGAGTCATGGGGAGAGGGAAACTAGAGGTACAGAATAAGTCAGAGCCGGCACCGGTGACCATGGTAAGGGGGAGCCCACAATGGTCCATTGTTGGCTGTGGAGAAGAATCAGGGGTCTTACCTTATGCAACCTCTTCTTGCAACGGAGGGCTGTGGAGGCCAAGTCGGTGGACATTTTTAAGGCAGAGATAGATAGATTATTGATTAGTGCGGATTTCAGGGGTCACGGGGGGGGAAGGCAGGAGAATGGGGTAGGGAGGGAGAGATTGATCAGCCACGATCGAATGGCGGAGAAGACTTTTTGGGCCGAATGGCCTAATTCTATTCCTATTCCACATGGCCTTATGAGCCTCAAGGTCAGCTATGGGAGGCTCTCCTGGCACACGAAGGTTAAAGGTGGTCGGGAGGGTGAGGAGAGGGAGGACAGCTCCAAAGACGTGCAGGTTTGCAGGTTAATTGGCTGGGTAAATGTAAAGATTGTCCCTAGTGGGTGTAGGATAGGGGCGGCACGGTGGCGCAGCGGTAGAGTTGCCGCCTTACAGCGAATGCAGCGCCGGAGACTCAGGTTCGATCCTGACTACGGGCGCCGTCTGTACGGAGTTTGTACGTTCTCCCCGTGACCTGCGTGGGTTTTCTCCGAGATCTTCGGTTTCCTCCCACACTCCAAAGACGTGCAGGTATGTAGGTTAATTGACTGGGTAAATGTAAAAATTGTCCCTAGTGGGTGTAGGACAGTTTTAATGTGCAGGGATCGCTGGTCGGCACGGACCCGGTGGGCCGAAGGGCCTGTTTCCACGCTGTATCTCTAAATCTATAAATCTAAAATCTAATGCGCGGGGATCGCTGGTCGGCGCAGACCCGATGGGCCGAAGGGCCTGTTTCCGCGCTGTGTCTCTAAACTAAACTAAACTAAAACCTTGCATATGGATTCAGACTTCGGACTTTAGCTTTTAGAGATAAGGCGCAGAAACAGGCCCCTCGGCCCACCGAGACCGCTGCGACCGGCCATCACCCCTAGTGTACCCCTAAACAAACTAGGGGCAACTTTTCAATTTTTTACTGAAGCCAATTAACCTACAAACCTGCGCGTCTTTGGAGTGTGGGCGGAAACCGGAGCGCCCGGGGAAAACCCACGCAGGTCACGGGGAGAACGTACAAACTCCGTACAGACAGCGCCCCTAGTCGGGATCGAACCCGGGACTCTGGCGCTGTGAGGCGGCAACTCTACCCGCTGCGCCACCGTGCCGTTACACCAGCGCTTTGTCTGTTTTTTCCTCTAGCGGTTTGCTGCTCCCACAAGGAAAAATTGAGGGGCGTTGCAAAGGGGAGATGGGTAGACCCGTGAAGGAGAAAGGATTAGAGAGATATAGAAATGCTGGCGTAACTCAGCGGGTCAGGCCACATCTCTGGAGAAACGGAATAGGGTGAAGTTTCGGGTCGAGGCCCTTCTTCAGACTGCAGTTTAGTTTGGAGGGACAGCGGGGAAACAGGCCCTTCGGCCCCACCAAGTCCGCGCCGATCTGCGTTCCCTGAACATTAATACAAGCGGTCACGGAGGCGCAGCGGAAGAGTTGCCGCCTTACAGCGAATGCAGCGCCGGAGACCCGGGTTCCATCCCGACTACGGGCGCCGTCTGTACGGAGTTTGTACGTTCTCCCCGTGACCTGGGTGGGTTTTCTCCGAGATCTTCGGTTTCCTCCCACACTCCAAAGACGTGCAGGTTTGTAGGTTAATTTGCTTGGCAAATGTAAAAAAAATCGTCCCAGGCGGAAAATAAAATCGTACAGACAGCGCCCGTAGTCAGGATCGAACCTGAGTCTCCGGCGCTGCATTCGCTGTAAGGCGGCAACTCTACCGCTGCGCCACCGTGCCGCCCCGGGTTGACTGTTGTTTCCATGTGGTACGGACGATGCTCACTCATCGTACCTGACTGATTTCCGTACGTGTGGTCATCGTTTGGTCCACTGAAAGGAGGATAGGACGGTCCGTTCACCCTCTGCCATTCACCCACGTTGGCAGGATCTTGCCTCCATTGGCACCATCCTTCTTGGAAGTTGCAATCTATTTTCTCCTGATCTGCAGGGAAAGACCACACAGGCAGTTTCAAATGCACAGTGGACACACTTTGGACATGGATTTAAGAGTATGAATCTAGATTTCTCTAACTTCAAGTAACCCCATGCATTCCCCCTCTCTCTCCATCTCTCCATCCCTCCCCTGCAGTTGTAACAGGGCCCTGGTGAGGCCGCACCTGGAGTACTGTGTGCAGTTTTGGTCTCCAAATTTGAGGAAGGATAATCTTGCTATTGAGGGCGTGCAGCGTAGGTTTACTAGGTTAATTCCCGGAATGGCGGGCCTGTCATATGTTGAAAGACTGGAGCGACTAGGCTTGTATACACTGGAATTTAGAAGGATGAGAGGAGATCTTATCGAAACGTATAAGATTATTAAGGGGTTGGACACGTTAGAGGCAGGAAACATGTTCCCAATGTTGGGGGGAGTCCAGAACCAGGGGCCACAGTTTAAGAATAAGGGGTAAGCCATTTAGAACTGAGATGAGGAAAAACTTTTTCAGTCAGAGAGTTGTGAATCTGTGGAATTCTCTGCCTCAGAAGGCAGTGGAGGCCAATTATCTGAATGCATTCAAGAGAGAGCTAGATAGAGCTCTTAAGGATAGTGGAGTCAGGGGGTATGGGGAGAAGGCAGGAACAGGGTACTGATTGAGAATGATCAGCCAATAGACAATAGACAATAGGTGCAGGAGGAGGCCATTCGGCCCTTCGAGCCAGCACCGCCATTCAATGTGATCATGGCTGATCATTCTCAATCAGTACCCTGTTCCTGCCTTCTCCCCATACCCCCTGACTCCGCTATCCTTAAGAGCAGTCTATTCTATTGACGTTGCGGGCCGAAGGGCCTGTTCCCGTGCCGTTCCCAACCTCCGCGTTCGGTCGGCGGTCGCGATACTTACTGCTGATTGAGCTGGGCGTGCGCGCAGTGAAGCTGGCGTTGAAACCACGATCGGGAGATGGAGAGTTATCCGAACGGAATTCTGCCGTGGCCTCGTTGGAAAAAATCCATACGGTTTTGGGACCGGAACCTGAGAGCGAAGCTGAATAAACCATATCAGAGTGAGGATTGTGCAAAGTTGCCCAATAACACCAACATTCAAAACCCTCTAAATCTGTCTATACACTAAAACTCGTTTGTTTGTTTGTTTGTTCCTGAACTACAGCCAAAACGGTACACGATAGCGCGACAATTTTAGGCCCACCTTACTCACCGTGGTCCCTTTGAAGCTAATGGAAGAAGTTTCATTGAAATCGGCGTTATATTTTTAAAGTTATTCACATTTTAAATTTTAGATGGAGCTCTTAAGGATAGTGGAGTCAGGGGATGTGGGGAGATGGCAGGAACGGGGTACTGATTGAGAATGATCAGCCATGATCACATTGAATGGCGGTGCTGGCTCGAAGGGCCGAATGGCCTCCTCCTGCACCTATTGTCTATTGTCTATTGTCTATTGTCTACATGACCACCCTTTGCTACCTCAGCGTTTGAGATTACGCAGAATTTTCCTCTCTTCTGTCCATCCCCCTGGACCGCAGAGCATTGTCCAGAAGGCTCAAACTTTGGGAAGAGAGACTAGAGAAATCTCCGGAAGACATTCACAAGGCAATCGATCCCTCTGAGAAACTCCCGCCAGGTCCCGACCAACCGTGGATAACCTGGCGCCGTCTCAACAGACTGCGGGCAGGCGAGGGCAGGAGCAAATCGAACGTGCTAAAGTGGGGATGTACTGAAGATGCGGCAGACTGCGAGTGTGGACGGGTCCTCCAGACTATGGGGCATCTCCAGGGCTGTGACACGCTGCATGACACACGCACTGTAAAGGATCTTGCAGAGGCCAACAGAGACCTGGCACTGACATTTGCTCGCTATAGGGCAAACAGCTGTGTAATGACACGAATAAATTAAAAAAACCTTATCGATTCCCCTCATTATCTCATGCACTCTATAAAATCACCCCACAGCCTCCTGCACTTCAAGAAATCAAATCCTAGCCTGCACAACCACTCCCTGGAGCTCAGGTACTCGAATCCTGGAGACATCCTCATTAATCTCCTCCGCACTCTTTCCACCTTTCCAGAAATGGAGCACGATAACAGAATAGGAGAAAATAAGTTTACAATCTGAAAACAGTAGTTGGTTTCTCACCGACTAATTCTTTCCGGGAGCCGGTGCCTTGGTAGAGGTTAAGGGTATCCTCCCATTCTGTTGTTTGGAAGTCCGCGATATTCACCTTTATGTAAAGGCCTGGTTCGACTCTACAAGTAAGCACAAGGAGACGCATACACGCACACGCACACACACACACACGCACACGCACGTGCACACGCACACACACGCACACACACGCACACACACACACAAGCGCACACACACGCACGCGCACACGCACACACACGCACGCGCGCAGACACACGCACACACACACACGCACACACGCACACACACACACACACGCGCACGCGCACACGCACACGCACACACGCACACGCGCACACGCACACGCGCACACGCACACACGTGCACACACACACACGCGCACACGCACACACACATGCACACACACACACACACACACACACACACACACACACACACACACACACACACACACACACACACACACACACACACACACACACACACACACACACACACACACACACACGTAAGTTCCATGCTGCATCCCCAAACTAAACTAAAGTAGTTAGCATGACCATAGACCAGGAACACCACTGTCCGGAACGAGATGGTGGCGGCCATCGAACAGAACGAGGGGTCGTTTCTGGGGAACTTTCGAATGGACCTGAGCAGTCTCCAGATCTCAGGTGAGGGTACGGATTGAGCAGTAAAAGGGTAGTGGGTTGGGAGGAAGCGGAGAGGGTTCGATCCCGACTGCGGGCGCTGTCCGTACGGAGTTTATCCGTTCTTCCCGTGACTCCGGCAGGTGCAGTTTAATGTGGATAAGTGTGAGGTTATCCACTTTGGTGGTAAGAATAGGAAGGCAGATTATTATCTGAATGGTGTCAAGTTAGGAAAAGGGGACGTACAACGAGATCTGGGTGTCCTAGTGCGTCAGTCACTGAAAGGAAGCATGCAGGTACAGCAGGCAGTGAAGAAAGCCAATGGAATGTTGGCCTTCATAACAAGAGGAGTTGAGTATAGGAGCAAAGAGGTCCTTCTACAGTTGTACAGGGCCCTAGTGAGACCGCACCTGGAGTACTGTGTGCAGTTTTGGTCTCCAAATTTGAGGAAGGATATTCTTGCTAATGAGGGCGTGCATCGTAGGTTTACTAGGTTAGTTCCCGGAATGGCGGGACTGTAGTATGTTGAAAGACTGGAGCCGCTAGGCTTGTATACACTGGAATTTAGAAGGATGAGAGGGGATCTTATCGAAACATATAAGATTATTAAGGGGTTGGACACGTTAGAGGCAGGAAACATGTTCCCAATGTTGGGGGAGTCCAGAACCAGGGGCCACAGTTTAAGAATAAGGGGTAGGCCATTTAGAACAGAGATGAGGAGAAACTTTTTCAGTCAGAGAGTTGTAAATCTGTGGAATTCACTGCCTCAGAAGGAGGTGGAGGCCAAGTCTCTGAATGCATTCAAGAGAGAGCTAGATAGAGCTCTTAAGGATAGCGGAGTCAGGGGGTATGGGGAGAAGGCAGGAACGGGGTACTGATTGAGAATGATCAGCCATGATCACATTGAATGGTGGTGCTGGCTCTAGGGGCCGAATGGCCTCCTCCTGCACCTATTGACTATTGCCTATTGTCTATTGTGCTCCGGTTTCCTCCCACACTCCAAAGACGTGCAGGTTTGTAGGTTAATTGGCTTGGTATGATTTTAAATCGTCCCTAGTGTGTGTGGGATATTGTTAGTGCGCTGGTCGGCGCGGACTCGGTGGGCCGAAGGGCCTGTTTCCGCGCTGTGTCTCTAAACTAAACTAAACTAAACTAAACTAAACTAAACTAAAAGTGAGCACTCACCTTATGATCCACTTGCAGAAGGTGTTCTGGTCGTAGGGCTTGGGGAAATTAAGCGAATGGAACGAACCGACGTTGCCTGTCAGCTGATACTGCCCATCACACGGTGTAGCTGTGGGAATAGGGCAGTGGATTAGGCCCCTGCCATTGCAATACACACGCAAAAAACTGACAGGTCCTCTTGCAATGGGGACACCATTATCCATCCGACACGCGAGGGGATAATTTACAATTTGTTTTCGAAGCCAATTAACCTGCAAACCTATAGAGTCATTGATACAGCGTGGAAACGGGCCCTCCGGCCCAACCCGCCCACACCGGCCAACAATGTCCCAGCTACCCTAGTCCCACTTGCCTGCGCTTGGTCCATATCCCTTCAAACCTGGCCTAACCATGTACCTGTCCAACGATGGGATAGTCCCAGCCTCAACTACCTCCTCTGGTAGCTTGTTCCGTACACCCACCACCCTCTGTGTTGAAAGGTTACCCATCGGATTCCTATTAAATCTTTTCCCCTTCACCTTGAACCTGTGTCCTCTGGTCCTCGATTCCCCTACTCTGGGTAAAAGACTCTGTGCATCTACCCGATCTATTCCTCTCATGATTTTGTACACCTCTATAAGATCACCCCTCATCCTCCTGCGCTCCAAGGAATAGAGACCCAGCCTTACTCAACCTCTCCCTGTAGCTCACACCCTCTAGTCCTGGCAACATCCTCGCAAATCTTTTCTGAACCCTTTCTAGCTTGACCTTTGAAGCACTTCCCTCCGGAAGGCGACTCCGGGCTGTCAAAGCAGCCACAGCCGGACATAAAAACAGCTTTTTCCCCCACGAGTGGTAGTTCTACTCAATAACCAAAGTCTGTAGTCTCTTTTTTGCTGTGGTTTATTTTCACCCACATGTTTAGACCGTAATGTTGTATCCTTATTGTTTTGATGTGTTTATGCTTTATTCTTAATGGTTAACTGTTAAGAATTGTTGTCATTTGTGAGCGGAGCACCAAGGCACATTCCTTGTATGTGCACATACTTGGCCAATAAACTTATTCGTTCATTCATGATTCTTTTGTTCATTTCAGAGGTCTCTGCTGAAGAGCCTGTTCCTGTGCTGTTGTTCTACATTCTATGTTCAGAGGTAGTTTGGTGTTTTCTATTTCTCTTCTGGTCCAAGAAGAAACTGACTGACTAGATGAAACTTTGCCGATAATACAAGGCTGGGTGGCAGTGTGAACTGTGAGGAAGATGCTATGAGGTTGCAGGGTGACTTGGACAGGTTGTGTGAGTGGGCGGATGCATGGCAGATGCAGTTTAATGTGGATAAGTGTGAGGTTATCCACTTTGGTGGTAAGAATAGGAAGGCAGATTATTATCTGAATGGTGTCAAGTTAGGAAAAGGGGACGTACAATGAGATCTGGGTGTCCTAGTGCATCAGTCACTGAAAGGAAGCATGCAGGTACAGCAGGCAGTGAAGAAAGCCAATGGAATGTTGGCCTTCATAACAAGAGGAGTTGAGTATAGGAGCAAAGAGGTCCTTCTGCAGTTGTACAGGGCCCTAGTGAGACGGCACCTGGAGTACTGTGTGCAGTTTTGGTCTCCAAATTTGAGGAAGGATATTCTTGCTATTGAGGGCGTGCAGCATAGGTTTAATAGGTTAATTCCCGGAATGGCGGGACTATCATATGTTGAAAGACTGGAGCGACTAGGCTTGTATACACTGGAATTTAGAAGGATGAGAGCGGATCTTATCGAAACGTATAAGATTATCAAGGGGTTGTTCACGTTAGAGGCAGGAAACATGTTCCCAATGTTGGGGGATTCCAGAACCAGGGGCCACAGTTTAAGAATAAGGGGTAGGCTATTTAGAACGGAGATGAGGAAAAACTTTTTCAGTCAGAGAGTTGTGAATCTGTGGAATTCTCTGCCTCAGAAGGCAGTGGAGGCCAATTCTCTGAATGCATTCAAGAGAGAGCTAGATAGAGCTCTTAAGGATAGCGGAGTCAGGGGGTATGGGGAGAAGGCAGGAACGGGGTACTGATTGAGAATGATCAGCCATGATCACATTGAAAGGTGGTGCAGGCCCGAAGGGCCGAATGGACTCCTCCTGCACCTATTGCCTATTATCTATTGACTAGTTGTCCTAGCGCTCCTGTTAAACCTCATGCTCCAGAGAGTTGCTATGGTCATGCTGACTACTTTAGTTTAGTTCAGAGATACAGCGTGGAAACAGGCTCTTCGGCCCACCGAGCCCATGCCGGCCAACATTCACCCTGTACACCAGTGCTATCCCACTCAATTACAATTTACAATTTTACAGAAGCCAATTACCCTACAAAACCTGCACGTCTCTGGTGTGTGGGAGGAAACCGGAGTGCCCGGAGAAAACCCGCACGGGTCACAGAGAGAGCATACAAACTCTGTACGTGGCCAGGATCGAACCCGGGTCTCTGGCGCTGTAAGGCAGCAACTCTACCGCTGCGCCACCGTGCCGCACTGAATCTATCTATGATATATCTGATCTGAGTAGACAGCATTCAAAACCAAGCTTTTCACTGTACCTCGGTACATGTGACAATGTTAAACCTAAACCTAAACCAGAAGCTAGGAAGCATTAAACGAGGCATGTGTAGGAATGGAACTGCAGATGCTGGTATAAACCGAAGTTAAACACAAAATGCTGGAGTAACTCAGCGGGACAGGCAGCATCTGTGGAGAGAAGGAATGGGTGACGTTTCGGGTCGAGACCCTTCTTCAGACTGAGGTCAGAGGAGAGGGAGGTACATAGATAAGGAGGTGTAAGGTGTGGAAACGAAACAAAGGGGATGGAGATGTGAAATGGAAAATGTAGAATAGATCATTGTTTGCTGGGAGAAGGTAACAAAGAAAACAGAGATAAATTTAATCAGAGACAGTCAGACTGGTCGGAGAAATGGGAAGGGGGAGGGATGGAGAGAGAGAGGGAAAGCAAGGGTCATTTGAAGTTAGAGAAGTCAATGTTCATACCGCTGGGGTGTAAGCTGCCCAAGTGAAATATAAAGTGCTGTTCCTCCAATTTTCGCCAGGCCGCACTCCGACGATGGAGGAGGCCAGTGTTAACAAAAGCAAAGCACAAGCCCACATGAGGTCATAAGATCATAAGTGATAGGAGAAGAATTAGGCCATTCGGCCCATCAAGTCTAATCCGCCATTCAATCATGGCTGATCTATCTCTCCCTCCTAACCCCATTCTCCTGCCTTCTCTGACACCCGTACTGATCAAGAATCTATCTATCTCTGCCTCAAATATATCCACTGACTTGGCCTCCACAGCCCTCTGTGGCAAAGAATTCCACAGATTCACCGCACTCTGACTAAAGAAATTCCTCCTCATCTCCTTCCTAAAAGAACGTCCTTTAATTCTGAGGCTGTGATTTCTAGTCCTGGACTCTCCCACTAGTGGAAACATCCTCTCCACATCCACTCTGTCCAGGCCTTTCACTATTCTGTACGTTTCAATGAGGCCCCCCCCCTCATTCTTCTAAACTCCAGGGAGTACTGAAGTTCTAGGCCCAGTGCCGTCAAACGCTGGATGACATGCAAGGGTTAATAACTGCACCACAATATTGTGCAGGAAGGAACTGCAGATGCTGGTTGAAGTCGAAGACAGACACAAAACGCTGGAGTAACTCAGCGGGACAGGCAGCATCTCTGGAGAGAAGGAATGGGTGACATCTCGGGTTGAGACCCTCCTTACCACAATATTGCTCGCTTTCATCCAGGGCATCGGGGCAATCAGTTTCTCCGTTGCAGAATGAGTTCAGATCCACACAGGTCCTCTTGTCACCGCACAACCTGGTTCCTGAGAGACATTGGTCTTTGGCAGAGAGGAGAGGAAGGCTCAGTTGCAGTTCAAGTCAAGTCCTACCTGGACTAGGGTTGCCGTACGGGACCGCCCTTGTCCCGTATTAGGCCCGGGGGTGCTGTACGCCCGGACACTGTAGGCCCGGACACTGTAGGCCCGGACACTGTAGGCTCGGACAGTGTAGGCCCGGACATTGTAGGCCCGGACACTGTAGGCCCGGACACTGTAGGCCCGGACACTGTAGGCCCGGACAGTGTAGGCCCGGAATCTGTAGGCCCGGACACTGTAGGCCTGGACACTGTAGGCCCCGACACTGTAGGCCTGGACACAGTAGGCCCGGACAGTGTAGGCCCGGAATCTGTAGGCCCGGACACAGTAGGCCCGGGGGCCACTGTGTGTCCGGACAGTGTAGGCCCGCAGCCCCGGTCGCCGCCTAACGGAGGTTGGGTGGCAACCCGCCTCCCGGCCACTATTGGTGGAGCGGGAGCAGGTGGCCGCTGGCTGGGTGAGGTCACGTGGGGCGCGGGGCTGTGACGTCACCTTATCCCTTATTTGGGAGTGAGATAGTTGGCAACCCTCTATCCTGGACTCCCTGCCCCAAACCCTCCAGGTTTTCTCCCCTTCTTCTCAAGTGTTCGATACAGTCCCGAGTGCCCACCACTTACCCATAGGCCACTGTTTAGTTTTGTTTAGTTTAGTTTAGTTGAGCTTAGTTTAGTTAAGAGTAACAGCATGGAAACAGGCCATTTGACCCACCGGGTCCGCGCCGACCAGCGATCCCCGCACACTAACACTATCCTACACCCACTAGGGAAAATGTTAACATTTACCAAGCCAATTCACCTATAAACCTGCACGTCTTTGGAGTGTGGGAGGAAACCGAAGATCTCGGAGAAAAAGCCCATGCAGGTCACGGGGAGAACGTACAAACTCCGTACAGACAGCGCCCGCGGTTGGGATCGAACTCTACCCACGTCCCTTTTACTCCTCAATCTGCCCGCTCACCTGAGATCAGGAGACTGCTCAGGTCGATACGAAAGTTCCCCAGAAGCGACCCCTCGTTCTGTTCGATGGCCGCCACCATCTCGTTCCGTACAGTGGTGTTCGTCACGGCGGTGGTGAAACGCAGCTCGAACAACGCGATGACACTGCCGTTCCTGCCATTAACGAGGGGTCACAGAAACATAGAAACATGGAAATTAGGTGCAGGAGGGGGCCATTCGGCCCTTCGAGCCAGCACCGCCATTCAATATGATCATGGCTGATCATCCACAATCAGTAACCCGTGCCTGCCTTCTCCCTACATCCCTTGAATTTGAAATCCCTGGAATTTAGAAGGATGAGAGGGGATCTTATCAAAACATATAAGATTATTAAGGGGTTGGACACGTTAGAGGCAGGAAACATGTTTCCAATGTTTGGGGGAGTCCAGAACCAAGGGCCACAGTTTAAGAATAAGGGGTAGGCCATTTAGAACGGAGACGGGGAAAAACGTTTTCAGTCAGAGAGTTGTGAATCTGTGGAATTCTCTGCCTCAGAAGGCAGTGGAGGCCAATTCTCTGAATGCATTCAAGAGAGAGCTAGATAGAGCTCTTAAGGATAGCGGAGTCAGGGGGTATGGGGAGAAGGCAGGAACGGGGAACTGATTGTGAATGACTATGGGAGATAATACGATATTATTTTATACATTGGACATTGTTGTTTAAGGTTTGTAACTACTTAGGCATTAGGTGCCTCTCTGTAACTAATTAAGGCACTCTAGACATTCCTTACCCTTGACACGTGTCTGTAACTGCTGCTCAGGAGGAGGAGAAACATTGATGGATGAACCAGGATAGAAGACAAGGGTGAAAGGTGACATGTGAAGAAATACAGACATCCATCAATGAGTGGTGTGATTACTTGAAAGTTTAATGGTGGCAGAGTGGAAGGCAACATGTGAAGAAATACAGACATTCATCAATGAGTGGGGTTTAATGGTGGCAGGGTAAACAGGGTGACTACAAAGAGATGAATAACTGTAAAGAGGAGTATGAGGGCGAGATAAGGAAAAGAAGATAAGGCTGAAAGAATTCTATAAAAATAGGCTGCCCGATGTACTAAGTGGGCAGTCAGATGGTTGACATCCTGATTGTTCCAGCCGTTGTTTGCAAATAAAGGCTTTTAACTTCTTGAAGAATTCTCCGTGTCATCTGCTTCATTTTGAACACTGGTAACCACGACAAAATTGGCGTAGTCGGCAGGATCGGAAAGAGGCCCGTTCGATAACGGACGACAAGCTAAAGGCGCTTCCAAGCCCGTCAGGGGCTCCCTGGTTCAACAGGTAAAGGGTGGCCACCCGCAAAAAAGGTAGGCGGTTTTCCGCTTTATTTGGACTAATAGCCTGTTGAAAACGGGGGACCACTGGTGGCACAGGAGCGCCCAGGCGGTCCAAGGGCCTCTCCGATCCAAAGAATCTGTCTAAACTATTCTAAAAAGAGACCCGGAGGATTGCTCAAGAAGGCTGCGCAGTGGGGTAAGTAGAAAATAGATAAGTTAAGAAAGTAGATTTAGTTGAGTAAGAGTTTGTGACGTCACTAAGATCTCGTGGATACCGCCCTAAGAGGATAGGGGACTGAATAGACGAGGCGTCCTGTGGATACCGCTCTAGTTAACTTGGGATCACTCTGGTTAGCTAGGGGTCTGGACGGGCAGAATAAAAAGTCCTGTGGATACCGCCCTAGTTAACTAGGGATCACTCTGGTTAGCTAGGGGTCTGTACGGGCAGGATCAAAAAATTGGAATAATTGGATAACATAAAAAATAAAAATTGCAAAATATTAAAGGAATTATAGTAGAACTGTAGAAAATAGAAATAACGTAATAGGTAGCCTAGTGATTATAGAGACGGAACAAAGTGAGAACAAGGACTGCATTTAAACTGACTGACCAAGTGCACTAAAAAAACCACCAAAAAAACCAAGTACAATGAATAAAATAACTGCAGTTGAAATACTAAGTAAGAAATTCCCCGTATCCAAAGAAGATATTAGAAAACATTCTGAAAAATGGGAAAAAAGGACGAAAAAATTAGTTGCGAAATGGCCCAAGGAAGGCACGTTTGATATAAGTATGTGTGACGAAATGGAAGTGCTGATTAAAAACTATAAGCCTAAGGATAAATCAAAAACCCGAGTAACGAAAAAGGAAAAAGAACTAGACGTACTTAAATTGTTTAGAATAGAAGGAGAGAGGCTGAGGAAAGCATTCCAGGAAACGAATACCACCCCAAACACAGGCGGAAAACCCCCCAAAACAGCATGAAAGTCAGGAGCTTCAGGAGAAAAAATCAACTCTGTACCCCAGCCTAAGGGACCCTGAGTATCCCCCTCCCTATTTCAGCCAGGACGGAATAAAACAGTGCCCTTTGGTGAAAGGGATAGTGGAGATAGAGGGAGAAGTCGAAGTTTGGAGGAATGGGCAAGACATAAAGGAATATAGACAAAGAAGGGGACAGCGAGAAAAGGAAAGGATGAAGCAGGAGGAACGGGAACTAGAAGGAGACATTAGAAGGTTGCAGGACCTCAGGGACCTCAGGGACAGAAAGATTTATGAGACCCGTCAGGCAGCAGATGAGGGGGTGTGAGGGAGACAGCAACGCAGAAACACAGGCGAGTAATCAGCAGGCATCAGAGAGAGGGCAAAACTGCGAGAGTGAAGCAGAATTAGAAGGTGATGGGGAAATAACAAGGGAGCGTAGAAGGGAAATAAAGGCATCCATGAAGCGCTTAGAGATTGAGATAAGGGAGATGGAAAGAACTATAGAAAGAGAAAGAAAGGAAAGCGAGGGGTACGCCCAGGAAGGAATGAGGTGGGAAAGTATACAGGTAGAGCCACAACAAGAGATGGCAAGCGAGAGACAGGAGCTAAAGGGTGGAATGATGCCGTTACTTGTGAAAAAGGCAGGACAAACTCAATATATTCCTTGGGCGACCCAAGACCTAGAAGGGCTGAAAAACACCTTGCCCAGTAAATATAACGGGGCAGGAAAATGGATTAGGGCCTTTGAGGAGGAAACTACGGCCGAATGGCCTACTCCAGCACCTATTGTCTATTGTCTATTCGTCATATTGTTTTGGCTCATCAGTGTATGTTTATTTCATTGAAGTCTCACTGAAATACTCACCGGAATGCCAGAAGCTCACATCCTTTGTATTGATCTTGGTATTGGCCCTGCATGTATATTTTCTGTATCTAAGGAAATGAAGCATTGCATTATAATCCCAATTCACTGGCATTTAGTTTCCTGCATCGTATACTTTAGACTTTAGAGATACCGTACGGAAACAGGCCCTTCATAGCCCACCATGTTCGCACCGACCAGCGATCCCCACACACACTAAGGTATCACAAAATGCTGGAGTGACTCAGTGGGTCAGGCAGCTTCTAGGGGAGATGGGAATGGGTGACGTTTCGGGGCGAGACCCTTCTTCAGACCGAGTCCGAAGAAGGGTCTCGACCCGAAACGTCACCCATTCCCTCTCTCCTGAGATGCTGCCTGACCCGCTGAGTCGCTCCAGCATTTTGTGATACCTTCGATTTGCACCAGCATCTTGCAGTTATTTTCTTACACAACTTCCTGCACACACCAACACTATCCTACACACACACTGGGGGCAATTTGCAATTTTACCAAAGAGAATTAACCTGCAGGCCTGTGCGTCTTTGGAGTGTGGGAGGATTGTGGACTTTAGAAGGGCTCAACATCCGAGGACGTACACGCCACTGGAGATAAATGGGATTACTGTGGATAGGGGGAGCAGCTTTAAATACCTGGGAGTCCACATCACAGAGGATCTGACATGGACAACACACATTGCCGCACTGGTGGGTAAGGCAAGGCAGCGCCTTTACCACCTCAGACAGCTGAGGAAATTCAGAGTCTCTGAGGATCCTTCAGTGCTTCTACTCTGGGGCTGTAGAGAGCATCCTGTCCGGGAACATCACAATCTGGTTTGGGAACAGCTCTGCCCAAGACAGGAAGGCCCCGTGGAGAGTAGTGCGTTCGGCTGAACGCACTATGGGAACTACACTCGCCCCCCTGCAGGACCTATACATCAGGAGGTGCAGATCCAGAGCCAGCAACATTATGGGGGACCCCTACCACCCCAGCAACGGACTGTTCCAGCTGCTACGGTCAGGCAAACGCCTCCGCTGTCACGCTGTGAAAACAGAGAGGATGAGACGGAGTTTCTTCCCACAGGCCATCAGGACTGTTAACTCTCATATCACCAGGGACTAATTTAATTACTGTATTAATTTAAAAAAAAATAATACTATTCTGTTTTGTAGTTTAGCACAATCCGCAGGCATTGCCACTTTCATTTCACTGCACATCTTGCATATGTATGTGACAAATAAACTTGACTTGTCTTGACTGGATCACCCGGAGAAAACCCACGCTGTCTATGATTGATTAATGAAAATGTACAGCATGGTAAAAGGCCCTTTGTCCCACCAAGTATATTTATCGAAGGGCGGCGCGGTGGCACAGCGGTAGAGTTGCTGCCTTGCGATGCCAGAGACCTGGGTTCGATCCTGGCTACGGACGCTGTCTGCCGCGGAGTTTGCACGATCTCCCCGTGGGTCTTTTCCCCGCAATCTCCGGTTTCCTCCCACGCTCCAAAGACGTACAGGTTTGTAGGTTAATTTGCATGGCGCGTCACTGTAAATTCTTCCTGGCGAGTGTGGATTAGTGTCAATGTGTGCGCGGGGATCGCTGGTCGGTGAGGTACTCGGTGGGCCGAAGGGCCTGTTTTCACGCTGCATCTCTACGCTGAGCAAAACTAAACCCACTCACGCCAGTTCTACGCTATTCCAGTTTCACATCCGCTCCCGGCACGCCGGCGGTAACCGACGGAGGGCCAATCGACCGACAAACCCGCACATAGAAACATAGAAAATAGGTGCAGGAGTAGACCATTCGGCCCTTCGAGCCTGCACCGCCATTCAATATGGTCATGGCTGATCATCCAACTCAGTAACCTGTACCTGCCTTCTCTCCATACCCCCTGATCCCTTTAGCCACGAGGGCCTTGGGATGTGCGAGGAAACCGGAGGAAACTCGCTCAGTCACAGGGAGAAGGTGCAAAAAACACCCCGAAGATTAGGATTGAACCCTGGTCTATTGGCGTGGTGAGGCAGTAGCGCTTGGCAGTTGTGCCACCGAGCTGCCAACACCGCCAGGTAGATCGGCAATGTGAATTATTGATGAATAAAATCAAAGTTCACCAAATCTATTTCCACGACTCCGAGAGTCACATGAGTCAACTGCAGTGGAATTGTTGACTAATAAATGCCGATTAATCTTAATCAATTGATAAATAACAGCGCCAGGTACAAGGTGCCCCATTAGATCTGAACCTCGTCAACAGAATATCCAAGGGTTACTGCTCCAACTGATTTGAGTCTTTAGACTTTGGCGATACGGCGTGGAAACAGGCCCTTCGGCCCATCGAGTCAACGCCGACCAGCGATCACCCCACACACTAGCACTACCCTGTCCACCACGGACAATCTACAATTTTTTGAAAAGTAAAGGGCGGCACGGTGGCGCAGCGGTAGAGTTGCCGCCTTACAGCGAATGCAGCGCCGAAGGCCCGGGTTCCATCCCGACTACGGGCACTGTCTGTGCGGAGTTTGTACGTTCTCCCCGTGACCTGCGTGGGTTTTCTCCGAGATCTTCGGTTTCCTCCCACGCTCCAAAGACATGCGGGTATGTAGGTTAATTGGCGTGGTACAAATGTAAATTGTCCCTAGTGTGTGTAGCATAATGTTAATGCGCGGGGATCGCTGGTCAGTGCGGACCCGGTGGGCCGAAGGGCCTGTTTCCTCTAAGCAAAAACTCATCGCAACCATTTATACATAATCCCATAATAATCAACATAATCCAAGACTTGTTATCATCGCAAACATAATCAAAGACTTGGGTAGGGAGGACCAATTCTCAGAGGCCAATTCTCTGAATGCATTCAAGAGAGAGCTAGATAGAGCTCTTAGGGATAGTGGACTCAGGGGGTATGGGGAGAAGGCAGGAACGGGGTACTGATTGAGAATGATCAACCATGATCACATTGAATGGCGGTGCTGGCTCGAAGGGCCAAATGGCCTCCTCCTGCACCTATTGTCTATTGTCTATTGTCTATAATTCGGGATATTTGGCAACCTGAGATGGCGTTCTCTTCTCCGCCCACAGCCCCCGCAATACCTGGCTATAAAAAGTGAAAGTGTTCCACCGAAAGCTAACTCGCACATACCAAGCTGGTCACATCGAAGGCAAGAGTCTTGAACTGCAAAGATGATTTGTTTTGTAGCTGATCTGTGTAGTAGGCCCCATGGGTTATCTTAAAGGATCCTCTTAAGATCTGGGTGGGCTGTGTCGTTGTGTTGTGGCTGTCTGCAAAACAGAAGAATAAAACAAAATAAAGAATTATGAGCAGTTTGGAGCCCCATATAGAAACATAGAAACATAGAAAATAGATGCAGGAGGAGGCCGTTTGGCCCTTCGAGCCAGCACCGCCATTCATTGTGATCATGGCTGATCATCCACAATCAGTAACCCGTGCCTGCCTTCTCCCCATACCCCTTGATTCCGCTAGCCCCTAGAGCTCTATCTAACTCTCTTTTGAATTCATCCAGTGAATCGGCCTCCACTGCCCTCTGTGGCAGAGAATTCCACAAATTCACAACTCTCTGGGCGAAAAAGTTTGATCTCACCTCAGTTTTAAATGGCCTCCCCTTTATTCTTAGACTGTGTGTGGCCCCTGGTTCTGGACTCCCCCCAACATTGGGAACATTTTTCCTGCATCTAGCTTGTCCATTCCTTTTATGATTTTATACGTTTCTATAAGAGGAAGGATGTGCTGCCACTGGAGAGGGTCCAGAGGAGGTTTACGGGAATGATCTCGGGAATGTCAGGGTTAACCTGTGATGAGCGTTTGTCTGCACTGGGCCTGTACTCGCTGGAGTTTAGAAGGATGAGGGGGGGGACCTCATTGAAACGTACAGAATAGTGAAAGGCCTGGATAGAGTGGATGTGGAGAGGATGTTTCCACCAGTGGGAGAGTCTAGGACCAGAGGTCACAGCCTCAGAATTAAAAGTTGTTCCTTTAGAAAATGAATGAGGAGGGATCTTTTCAACCAGAGCGTGGTGAATCTGTGGAATTCATTACCACAGACGGCTGTGGAGGCCAAGTCAGTGGGTATTTTTAAGGCGGAGATTGCCAGATTCTTGATTAGTACGAGTGTCAGGGGTTAGAACTGAGATGAGGAAAAACTTTTTCAGTCAGAGAGTTATGAATCTGTGGAATTCTCTGCCTCAGAAGGCAGTGGAGGCCAATTCTCTGAATGCATTCAAGAGAGAGCTAGATAGAGCTCTTAAGGATAGCAGAGTCAGGGGGTATGGGGAGAGGGCAGGAACGGGGTACTGATTGAGAATGATCAGCCATGATCACATCGAAGGGCCGAATGGCCTCCTCCTGCACCTATTGTCTATTGTCTATTGTTACGGGGAGAAGGCAGGAGAATGGGGTTGGGAGGGAGAGATAGATCAGCCGTGATTGAAGGGCGGGGTAGACCTGATGGGCTGAATGGCCTGCCTCTGCTCCTATGACATGTACTTACGAAAATAACACACTGAAACCATTAAAGATGATCGACGTCGGCCCTTGTGTTCCTTTAGGCAGGACCCAAGCTGAGTTTACACATTGTGATGGATCAACCAACAACCAAATCTGACGAATTTACAATCAACCCATTCAATTCATTTAGTTTAGATTAGTTTAGTTTAGTTTAGAGATACATTGCGGAAACAGGCCCTTCGGCCCATCGGGTCCGCGCCGACCAGCGATCCCCGCACACTAACATTATCCTACACCCACTAGGGATTAAAAAAAATTACATTAACCAAGCCAATTAACCTGCAAACCTGAAGGTATTTATTTCACAAAATGCTGGAGTAACTCAGCGGGTACCAGGCAGCATCTCAGGAGAGAAGGAATGGGTGACGTTTCGGGTCGAGACCTTTCTTCAGACTGAAGAAGGGTCTCGACCCGAAACGTCACCCATTCCTTCTCTCCTGAGTTGCTGCCCGACCCGCTGAGTTACTCCAGCATTTTGTGAAATAAATACCTCCGATTTGTACCAGCATCTGCAGTTATTTTCTTGCACAACCTACAAACCTGCACGCCTTTGGAGCGTGGGAGGGAACCGAAGATCTCGGAGAAAACCCTGCGCAGGTCACGGGGAGAACGTACAAACTCCGTACGGACGGCGCCCGTGGTCGGGATGGAACCCGGGTCTCCGGCGCTGCATTCGCTGCAAGGCGGCAATTCTACCGCTGCGCCACCGTGACCGCCCAGGTCTCGGCTTATTATAGTCTGGGCAGTTGGATTCCCCAAACTCAGCAGTGGGGAAGTTGAGGAGAACTCAGGGGAGCATTCAACGGGAGATGGAAGCAGAACCGGATGAGGGAGGATGGAGCGAGTCGGTGGCCTCACTTTAGTTTAGTTTCGTTCAGAGATGCAGCGCGGAAACAGGCCCTTCGGCCCACCGGGTCCGCGCCGACCAGCGATCCCCGCGCACTGGTTCTATGTTATCTCATTTTCGCATCCCACACACGCGAGGCAATTTAAAGGAGCCAATTAACCTAAAAAAACCTGTGGGTTTCCTTCGGGTGCCCGGGTTTCAATCGAAGAAAACCCACGCAGGTCACGGGAAGAACATGCAAACACCGTACAGACCGCAGCTGTAGTCGGGATCGAGCTCGGGTCTCTGGCGTTGTGAGGCAGCAACTCTACCACTGTCAAGTCAAGTCAAATTTTATTTGTACAGCACATTTAAAAACAACCCACGTTGACCAAAGTGCTGTACATCAGTTCAGGCACTAAGAAACGAACATACAATGGCACACAAACATAACAGCACTTACATAAACAGTTCACAGCGCCCCCTCAGAGGGCCTCAAACGCTAGGGAGTAGAAATAGGTTTTGAGCCTGGACTTAAAGGAGTGGATGGAGGGGGCAGTTCTGATGGGGAGAGGGATGCTGTTCCACAGTCTAGGAGATGCAACCGCAAAAGCGCGGTCACCCCTGAGCTTAAGCCTAAACCGCGGGATAATCAGTAGCCCCAAGTCGGCCGACCTGAGGGACCTGGAGATAGTGTGGTGGGTTAGAAGACTTTTGATATGGGGGGGGGGGGGAGGGCATTGTATGTGGCACAGTAGCCTCAGGATCTCACTCAACTCCAAATACATTGAGCCAAGACGAGGAAAGACATCTGATGCACCACAATAACATCCAAATATGAAAACATCCTCCACAACCCAACAACTTTTCCACATCATTAACATCAACATCAGTCTGAAGAAGCGACTCGACCCGAAACGTCGCCCATTCCTTCCCTCCTGAGATGCTGCCTGACCCGCTGAGTTACTCCAGCACTTTGTGAAATAAATACCTTCGATTTGTACCAGCATCTGCAGTTATTTTCTTACACTAGAGTAACCCAAGATGTTCAAATCCTCCCAACACAGGTTTAATTTAGTTTAGAGACACAGCGTGGAAACAGGCCCTTCGGCCCACCGGGTCCGCGCCGACCAGCGATCCCCGCACATTAACACCATCCTACATCCACACTAAGAACTATTTTAACGTTTACCAAGCCAATTAACCTACAAACGTGCACATCTTTGGAGTGCGGGAGGAAACCGAAGATCACGGAGAAAACCCACGCAGGTCACGGGGAGAACGTACAGACAGCGCCCGTAGTCGGGATCGAACCCGGGTCTCTGGCTCTGCATTCGCTGTAAGGCAGCAACTCTACCCACTGCGCCACCGTGACCGCCCAAACTATTACTTACATTGAACATCACTGACATTAAAGATATCCCTGTGTATACAAGCATCTATTTCGGACTGCCTACAGAGTTATATACACTAGTTCCACCACTAGGCCGATATCCCCCATAACCTGTCCTATCCATGCACCTGTCCAAGTGCCTCTTAAATGTTATGATAGTCCCAGCCTCAACTACCTCCTCTGGCAGCTCGTTCCACACACCCACCAACCTTTGTGTAAAAACGTCACCCTCAGGTTCCTATTAAATCTTTCGCCATTCACCTTTAAATCTTTGACCTCTGGTTCACAATTCAATAGACAATAGAGCAGGAGAAGGCCATTTGGCCCATCGAGCCAGCACCGCCATTCAATGTGATCATTGCTGATCATTCTCAATCAGTACCCCGTTCCTGCCTTCTCCCCATAACCCCTGATTCCGCTATCCTTAAGAGCTCTATCTAGCTCTCTCTTGAATGCATTCAGAGAATTGGCCTCCACTGCCTTCTGAGGCAGTGAATTCTACAGATTTACAACTGAGGAAGTGAATTCTACAGATTTACAACTCTCTGACTGAAAAAGGATTTCCTCATCTCTGTTCAAAATGGCCTACCCCTTATTCTTAAACTGTGACCCCTGGTTCTGGACTCCCCCAACATTGGGAACATGTTTCCTGCCTCTAACGTGTCCAACCCCTTAATAATCTTATATGTTTCGATAAGATTTCCTCTCATCCTTCTAAATTCCAGTGTATACAAGCCTAGCTGCTCCAGTCTTTCAACATACGACAGTCCCGCCATTCCGGGAATTAACCTTGTAAACCTACGCTGCACGCCCTCAATAGCAAGAATATCCTTCCTCAAATTTGGAGACCAAAACTGTACACAGTACTCCAGGTGCGGTCTCACTAGGGCCCTGTACAACTGCAGAAGGACCTCTTTGCTCCTATACTCAACTAACTCTTGTTATGAAGGCCAACATTCCATTGGCTTATGATTCCTTGTGATCTTCCCACCATTCTCTCAGCGGAGTTTCCTCGCGCGTCCCAACCGGTGGATCGCCTGGGATTTAGTGAGCACTCACCATTGCATTGGGGCCGGTGGATGGCAAGCCAAGCCACGGCGATTAGACCCGCGCATGCCACCAACTGGACGAGGAAGAGGCTGCCCAGCAGGAGCTCGAGCGTGGTGAACGCCCGCCGGCGCGCGGAGGTCTTCATGCCGCCGATATGCGCGTGGGGACGGGCATCAAGCGAGCAGCGGCTTCTCACAGGCGAAGAGCTGAGCAATTGGCCCCGGGCTCGTCCACGCCCATACTCATTCAGGGGCACTTTGAACTCGGGTCCTCTGCAGGTCACGGTTTTCACAGGGCGCGAACGGTCAGGGTGCGGAAAAGAGATTCAAAGCCGTTCCATAAGATGAGCTTATCTGTTGCAATGTGCGCGGAAAGCAAGCAGTAAATGTTAATCATCAGCCAGGTGTTGCGGTCATGTGGAGAGGTGAGGAGCACACGTGGGCAGTGGTGCTCATCCTTCTCCAGTGACCAATAGACAATAGACAATAGGTGCAGGAGGAGGCCATTCGGCCCTTCGAGCCAGCACCGCCATTCAATGTGATCATGGCTGATCATTCTCAATCAGTACCCTGTTCCTGCCTTCTCCCCATACCCCCTGACTCCGCTATCCTTAAGAGCTCTATCCAGCTCTCTCTTGAATGCGTTCAGAGAATTGGCCTCCACTGCCTTCTGAGGCAGAGAATTCCACAGATTCACAACTCTCTGACTGAAAAAGTTTTTCCTCATCTCAGTTCTAAATGGCCTACCCCTTATTCTTAAACTGTGGCCCCTGGTTCTGGACTCCCCCAACATTGGGAACATGTTTCCTGCCTCTAACGTGTCCATCCCCTTAATAATCTTATACGTTTCGATAAGATCTCCTCTCATCCTTCTAAATTCCAGTGTATACAAGCCTAGTCGCTCCAGTCTTTCAACATATGATAGTCCCGCCATTCCGGGAATTAGCCTAGTAAACCTACGCTGCACGCCCTCAATAGCAAGAATATCCTTCTTCAAATTTGGAGACCAAAACTGCACACAGTACTCCAGGTGCGGTCTCACTAGGGCCCTGTACAACTGCAGAAGGACCTCTTCGCTCCTATACTCAACTCGGCCCCGGCCTCTTTAAGACGTTCAGAAATTTTTCTTTTCCCGGAATGGTGATATGAAATGCTAGAGGGCACGGCTTTAAGGTGAGAGGGGCAAAGTTTAAAGGAGATGTTGCAGGGTGACTTGAACAGGTTGTGTGAGTGGGCGGATGCATGGCAGGTGCAGTTTAATGTGGATAAGTGTGAGGTTATCCACTTTGGTGGTAAGAATAGGAAGGCAGATTATTACCTGAATGGTGTCAGGTTAGGAAAATGGGGCATACAACGAGATCTGGGTGTCCTAGTGCATCAGTCACTGAAAGGAAGCATGCAGGTACAGCAGGCAGTGAAGAAAGCCATGGAATGTTGGCCTTCATAACAAGAGGAGATGTGTATAGGAGCAAAGAGGTCCTTCTGCAGTTGTACAGGGCCCTAGTGAGACCGCACCTGGAGTACTGTGTGCAGTTTTGGTCTCCAAATTTGAGGAAGGATATTCTTGCTATTGAGGGCGTGCAGCGTAGGTTTACTAGGTTAATTCCCGGAATGGCGGGACTATCATATAATAATAATAATAATAATAATAATATTCATTTATTGTCATTGCAACGAGTACAACAAAATTAAAAAATAGCCAATCCTGACGGTGCGTACAAACATATATGCAATAAATGCAAAAACAAATAAATACAATTATATTAAGTACAAAAGTTTTAACAGTGTTGCCTAGTGCAGAAGCTAGTGTTCAGTTCTCGTATGGCCCTGGGGTAAGAACTGTTCTTAAGTCTGTTTGTTCGGGATTTGATCGACCTGAAACGTCGACCAGAGGGCAGATGAACAAACAGACGGTGGCCGGGGTGGGATGGATCTTTTATTATTTTGCCTGCTCTACTGAGGCAGCGTAGGCTGAACAGGTGCCCCAGGGAGGGCAGTGAGCAGCCGATGATCTTCTGGGCCGTCGTGATGACCCTCTGAAGGGCCTTCCTGTCCTTTTCTGAGCAGCTGGCATACCATGTGGTTATACAGTATGCCAGCACACTCTCGATGGAGCAGCGATAGAAGGACATCATGAGCTTCTCCTGCAGGTTGGTCTTCCTGAGGATCCTCAGGAAGTGGAGTCTCTGCTGTGCCTTCTTCACTGTGGTGATGGTGTTGGTAGACCAGGTATGTTGAAAGACTGGAGCGACTGGGCTTGTATACACTGGAATTTAGAAGGATGAGAGGGGATCTTATTGAAACATAAGATTATTAAGGGGTTGGACACGTTAGAGGCAGGAAACTTGTTCCCAATGTTGGGGGAGTCCAGAACCAGGGTCCACAGTTTAAGAATAAGGGGTAGGCCATTTAGAATGGAGATGAGGAAAAACTTTTTCAGTCAGAGAGTTGTAAATTTGTGGAATTCTCTGCCTCAGAAGGCAGTGGAGGCCAATTCTCTGAATGCTTTCAAGAGAGAGCTAGATAGAGCTCTTAAGGATAGCGGAGTCAGGGGGTATGGGGAGAAGGCAGGAACGGGGTACTGATTGAGAATGATCGGCCATGATCACATTGAATGGCGGTGCTGGCTCGATGGGCCGAATGGCCTACTCCTGCACCTATTGTCTATTGTCTATTGTGTAGATGGGGACATGTTGGTCAGCATGGGCATGGTGGGCTGAAGGGCCTGTTTCCACGCTGTATGACTATGAACGCAGACTGCCTTCTTTATTACCTCACCAACTGGTCTATTGCCTTCCCGGATTTCTGATCTTTCTATCCAATAGAACATGGAACAGTACAGACGATAGACACAGAATGCTGGAGTAACTCAGCGGGTCAGCCAGCATCTCTGGGGCAGAAGGTATGGGTGACTTTTTGGGTCGAGACCCTTCTTCAGACTAACCCGAAACGTCACCCATTCCTTCTCTCCAGAGATGCTGCCTGTCCCGCTGAGTTACTCCAGCATTCTGTGTCTGGCTTTGGTTTAAACCAGCATCTGCAGGCCCATCCGACACATAGAAACATAGAAAATAGGTGCAGGAGTAAACCATTCGGCCCTTCGAGCCAGCACCGCCATTCAATATGATCATGGCTGATCATCCTAAATCGGTACCCCGTTCCTGCTATCTCCCCATATTCCTTGATTCCGTTAGCCCTAAGAGCTGAGAGCTAGATCTAGTTCACATAGATCAGCACTCGAACAGGCACTTTGGCCCAGAACTTGGTAACGTCACCTATACACGTTCTCCAGAGGTGCCTGATCTCCCGGTGGCTCAGCATGTCAACTCCCCCTCCCATTCCCAATCTAACCTTTCTGTCCTGGGCCTCCTCCATTGTCAGAGTGAGGCCCAGCGCAAATTGGAGGAACAGCACCTCATATTTCACTTGGGCAGCTTACACCCCAGCGGTATGAACATTGACTTCTCTAACTTCAGATGGCCCCTGCTTTCCCTCTCTCTCCATCCTCTTCCCCTTCCCCTTCCCAGTTCTCCCACCAGTCTTCTTGTCTCCGACTATATTCTATCTTTGTCCCGCCCCCTCCCCTGACATCAGTCTGAAGGAGGGTCTCGACCCAAAACGTCACCCATTCCTTCTCTCCCGAGAGGCTGCCTGACCCGCTGAGTTACTCCAGCCCTTTGTATCCACAATCTGTGAGTCAACAAGGAATAACCTTATTAACTGTAATCACGTGAACTTTGCCCACTTAGCGTATTAGCGATGGGACTATTGAGCTGGTGAACACAAAGTGGAAGCAAAAATCATACAGAGAATCCACCTCAGCAGCTAAATATTTGCAAACGCAACGACTTTGGAGTAAACTATAAAATCCATCCAAATAGAAAAAATCAGGTAATTAATCCTGGAACCTTTGAAAATACCAATGTCCCTGGTGTTGGTACGCACAGAGTGCTGGAGTAACTCAGCGGGTCAGGCAGCATCCCTGGAGAACAGTGGAATTTAGAAGTATGAGAGGAGATCCTATCGAAACGTATAAGATTATTAAGGGGTTGGAAACGTTAGAGGCAGGAAACATGTTCCCAGTGTTGGGGGAGTCCAGAACCAGGGGCCACAGTTTAAGAATAAGGGGTAGGCCATTTAGAACTGAGATGAGGAAAAACTTTTTCAGTCAGAGAGTTGTGAATCTGTGGAATTCTCTGCCTCAGAAGGTAGTGGAGGCCAATTCTCTGAATGCATCCAAGAGAGAGCTAGATAGAGCTGTTAAGGATAGCGGAGTCAGGGGGTATGGGGAGAAGGCAGGAACGGGGTACTGATTGAGAATGATCAGCCATGATCACATTGAATGGCGGTGCTGGCTCGAAGGGCCGAATGGCTTCCTCCTGCACCTATTCTCTATTGTCTAACAGGAATTAGGTGAAGATTCGTGTTGAGACCCTTCTTCGGACTGAGAGTCAGTGGGGAGGGAGTCTAGAGATATGGAAGTGCAAGGTGTGAAAACGACTGATCAAAGCAGACGTTGCTAAGGAAATGCACAATCAATCAATCACAGTCATCATTTATCAGGCTGCCTACGTCCTACTCCGACTGATCTCCTGCTGGTGCTCGCAGGTATCGCACCCGCCAAGCTTCGCAGAGAGTTCTTCACTCATAGGCTGGTGTGCAAGGCCCCATCGTACGCCAAACATCCTTTAGATTTTTAGATTTAGAGATACAGCGTGGAAACAGGCCCTTCGGCCCACCGAGTCCGTGCCTCCCAGCGATCCCCGCACATTGACACTATCCTACACACACTAAGGACAATTTTTACATTTACCCAGCCAATTAACCTACAAACCTGTACGTCTTTGGAGTGTGGGAGGAAACCGAAGATCTCGGAGAAAACCCACGCAGGTCACGGGGAGAACGTACAAACTCCGTACAGACGGCGCCCGTAGTCAGGATCGAACCTGAGTCTCCGGCGCTGCATTCGTTGTAAGGCGGCAACTCTACCGCTGCGCCACCGTGCCGCCCAGGATTCACAGCAACTGGGACCTCAACGCCTGTCGTCTCGTCGCCCTTTCTCCCGTCACGCAGCGACCCTCTGTGGCTCCGGTTTCAACATACTAGGAGCATGGAGAACCAGCTGGGAACAGACATCGCCACCTCCTCAGCTCACCGTCGCACCGAACACCACAGCCCCACCTGGCTTGGACATGCCCCCCCGCAAAGAGCGGGTCGCCCTGGACCGGCTCCGCACAGCGGTCGGCCGGTTCGACGCCAATGTGCATCGCTGGGGTTTGCGTCCATCAGCAGCCTGCGTGTGTGGAGAAGACCGGCAAACAGCGCAGCGCGGCATGTCCGACTGCGCTGTCCCCCGTCCCCCTGGTGGAGGGGTAGACCTCACGGCCCTCGACAACACCACGTTGCACTGGCTACAGCGCCTGGAGGGCGTTACGTAACCACCGCTGCCTCAAACGCAAGAAGGAGAAGACGATTAGCCAAGTGTGTTTTGCAACAAACGAGGAACCTCATTTGCCGTACAGTCACACCAATAAAAAGCAACAGGACTCACACAATACATTTCAACACGAACATCCACCACAGTGACTCCTCCACATTCCTCACTGTGATGGAAGGCGAAATTAAAAGTTCAATCTCTTCCCTTCTTTGTCCTCCAGCGGTCGGGGGCCTCGAACCTTCCGTTGACGGGACGATCTTGACTCCCGTAGCCGGCGGCGTTTGGGCCTTCCTTGTCGGGGCGATCCAGCTCCCACATCGAGGGGTATCTCAGCTCCCCCGTGCCGGGCGATCTACCCCGGGTCAGGGCTTGTCGAACCTCGTGCGGCTTTTGGAGCTTCCCGACTTCGGTCTCAACCCGAGACTGCCAGCTCCACGATGAGAGAGCTAGATAGAGCTCTTAAGGAGAGAGTGCTAGATAGAGCTCTTAAGGATAGCGGAGTCAGGGGGTATGGGGAGAAGGCAGGAACAGGGTACTGATTGAGAATGATCACCATGATCACATTCAATGGCGGTGCTGGCTCGAAGGGCCGATTGGCCTCCTCCTGCACCTATTGTCTATTGTCTATTGTTAAACTCAATGGTTCATTGCTGGGCTGGGGGGGCAAGGTGACAAGAGAGAGCATACAATCAGTAAAATTAATCAGCAGGGACAGTGAAACCAGTCGGTGGGGAAGGGAGGGGGAGAGAGGGGATGCAATGTTCATACATTGAGAGAAGTCAACGCTCAGACCGCTGGGGTATAAGCTGCCCACGCGAAATATGAGGTGCTGTTCCTCCAATTTGCGCTGGGCCTCACTCTGACAATGGGGGAGGCCCAGGACTGAACGGTCAGATTGGGAATGGGAGGGGGAGTTAAAGTGTTTGGCGACCGGGAGATCCAGTAGGCCAAGGCGGACTGAGCGGAGGTGTTGAGCGAAACGATCGCCTCGTCTGCGCTAGGTCCTGCCAAGATGTTGCTTCTTAAAACAAAGCCTTAACTGTAGTAGGATATCTTTTATGACTTACTGTTTTTTAGATTTTAGATTTAGATTTGGAGATACAGCGCGGAAACAGGCCCTTCGCCCCACCGGGTCCGCGCCGCCCAGCGATCAACGCACATTAACACTCTCCTACACCCACTAGGGACAATTAAAATTTACATTTGCCAAGCCAATTAACCTACAAACCTGCACGTCTTTGGAGTGTGGGAGGAAACCGAAGATCTCGGAGAAAACCCACGCAGGTCACGGGGAGAACGTACAAACTCCGTACAGTACAGCGCCCGTGGTCAGGATCGAACCTGAGTCTCCAGAGCTTCATTCGCTGTAAGGCGGCAACTCTACCGCTGCGCCACCGTGCCGCCCTGTTTGAGGGATGCAGCAGGGGACACAGGTCCATTTGCCCACTGAGTCCACGTAAACCACCGATCACCATCGATACCAGTTTTTGTTTTCACTTTTACTTTTATTTTCTTTAGAGATACAGCGCGGAAACAGGCCCTTCGGCCCACCGGGTCCACGCCGCCCAACGATCCCCGCACACTAACACTATCCTACACCCACTAGGCTTACATTTGCCCAGCCAATTAACCTACAAACCAGCACGTCTTTGGAGTGTGGGAGGAAACCGGAGAAATGGGAGAACACCGATCGCTGGTCGGCCCGGGCTCGGTGAGCCGATGGTGGGCCTAGTTTCCGCGCTGTGTCTCTAAAGTCTGAAGTGAAGTAAGGGAAGTAAAACAATGGGAATCTGTCCAGCCATTGAGTGGGAGAATGTGTTATTGTTTCAAATGGGAAGTGGAAGTGAAGGGAGCGGCACGGTGGCGCAGCGGTAGAGTTGCTGCTTTACAGCGAATGCAGCGCCGGAGACTCAGGTTCGATCCTGACTACGGGTGCTGCACTGTAAGGAGTTTGTACGTTCTCCCCGTGACCTGCGTGGGTTTACTCCGAGATCTTCGGTTTCCTCCCACACTCCAAAGACGTACAGGTATGTAGGTTAATTGGCTGGGTAAATGTAAAAAAAAAAAAATTGTCCCTAGTGGGTGTAGGATAGTGTTAATGTACGGGGATCACTGGGCGGCACGGACTTGGAGGGCCGAAAAGGCCTGTTTCCGGCTGTATATATATGATATGATATGATATGATATGAGCTGGGAGAAGTGGAGGCCAGTGGATTTGCATCTTAACTAAAGGAAGGAGAACTTGCCGTTTAAAAATGCAAACTCACTCCGCTTTGAACCACTGCATCTTGCAAGAACACAAGAACACAAGAAAATAGGAGCAGGAGTAGGCCAACCGGCCCCTCGAGCCCGCTCCGCCATTCAATACGATCATGGCTGTTCCTACCCCAACCCCCTTCCCACTATCGCCCTTCTTCCCACCCAAAAGAACCGTGTGATTTCCTGGGAGAGGCGAAAAACCGGATAAAAACCCAGGCCAATTTGGGAAAAAAATCCGGGAAATTCCTCCCCGGTGTTTTGGTTGTGGAGATCGCTTAAAGACCAACGTCTGGCTTTTTACATCGGAAACATAGAAAATAGGTGCAGGAGGAGGCCATTTGGCCTTCGAGCCAGCACCGCCATTCATTGTGTAAGAAAATAACTGCAGATACTGTTACAAATCGCAGGTATTTATTTCACAAAATGCTGGAGTAACTCAGCAGGTCAGGCGGCATCTCAGGAGAGAAGGAACGGGTGACGTTTTGGGTCGAGACCCTTCTTAAGACTTAACATGGTTGATCATCCACAATCAGTAACCCGTGCCTGCCTTCTCCCCATATCCCTTGATTCCACTAGCCCCTAGAGCTCTATCTAACTCTCTTTTAAATTCATCCAGTGAATTGGCCTCCACTGCCCCCCGTGGCAGAGAATTCCACAGATTCACAACTCTCTGGGGGAAAAAGTCTCTTCTCACCTCAGTCTTAAATGGCCACCCCTTTATTCTAAGACTGTGTGGCCCCTGGTTCTGGACTCCCTCAACACTGGGAACATTTTTTTCCTGCATCTAGCTTGTCCAGTCCTTTTATAATTTTATACGTCTCTATAAGATCCCCTCTCATCCTTCAATACAAGCCTGGTCTTTTGCATTCCTATACTTTACTTTACTTTAGATATACAGTGCAGAAACAGGCCCTTCGGCCCACCAAGCCCATGCCGACCAACGATTGCCCCAAGGACTATAGCTCGATCTTGCACACATTAGGGACAATTTAAATTTTTTACCGATGCCAATTAGCCTGCACGTCTTTGGAGCGTGGGAGGAAACCAGAGCACCTGGGGAAAACCCACGCGGTTCACGGGGAGAACGTACAAATTTCGTACAGACAGCGCCCGCAGACAGGATCGAACCCGGGTCTCTGATGCTGTGAGGCAGCAACTCTACTCCTGAATGCCACCGTGCCACTGCAAATGCGTGTATGGTGATAGTCTTGCTAAGCTGAATGCGAACAAGTATTTCACTGTAGACAGACACAAAGTGCTGGAGTAACTCAGCGGGTCAGGCAGCATCTCTGGAGAAAAGGAATAGGTGACGTTTCATAATCATGATCATACTTCATAATCATAATCATATTTTAGACAGTAGACAATAGACAATAGGTGCAGGAGGAGGCCATTCGGCCCTTCGAGCCATTCAATGTGATCATGGCTGATCATTCTCAATCAGTACCCCGTTCCTGCCTTCTCCCCATACCCCCTGACTCCGCTATCCTTAAGAGCTCTATCTAGCTCTCTCTTGAATGCATTCAGAGAACTCGCCTCCACTGCCTTCTGAGGCAGAGTATTCCACAGATTCACAACACTCTGACTTATTAGCCAAGTGTGTTTTGCAACATACGAGGAATGTCATTTGCCAAACAGTCATAGCAATAGAAAGCAACAGGACACACACAATACATTTCAACACGAACATCCACCACAGCGACTCCTCCACATTCCTCACTGTGATGGAAGGCGAAAAAAAAGTCCAATCTCTTCCCTTCTTTGTCCTCCAGCGGTCGGGGGCCTCGAACCCTCCGTTGACGGGACAATCTTGACTCCCGTAGCCGGCGGTCAGGCCCTCCGTATCTGGGCGATCAAGCTCCTGCCTCCATATAACCATATAACAACTACAGCACGGAAACAGGCCCGTTCGGCCCTACCAGTCCACGCCGACCATTCTCCCTGACCTAGTCTCATCTACCTGCACTCAGACCATAACCCTCCAATCCCCTCTCATCCATATACCTATCCAATTTACTCTTAAATAATAAAATCGAGCCTGCCTCCACCACATTCCACCGGAAGCCCATTCCATACAGCCACCACCCTCTGAGTAAAGAAGTTACCCCTCATGTTACCCCTAAACTTTTGTCCCTCAATTCTGAAGCTATGTCCCCTTGTTGGAATCTTCCCCACTTTCAAAGGGAAAAGCCTACCCACGTCAACTCTATCCGTCCCACTCAAAATTTTAAAATTTTGCCTCGGGTGGGAATCTCAGCTCCCCCGTGCCGGGCGATCTACCCCGGGTCGGGGCTTGTCGAACGTCGTGCGGCTTTTGGAGCTTCCCGACGTCGTTCTCAACCCGAGACTGCGAGCTCCACGATGTTGAAGTCCGCAGGCTGCAGTTGGAGCGTCGATCCCAGGCAAGGGATCGTACGCTCAGATGGTAAGTCCAGGGCCCATGGTGGGGCTCAAAGTCAGTCCCCGGCAAGGCCTCCAGCTCCACGATGTTAGGCCGCAGAAGGACCAGAGATACGATCTGGAAAACAATCGCATCTCCGGCAATGTAAGAGATTGAAAAAAAGTCCCCCCCGACCCCCTCCCCCCCCCGCCCACATAAAACAAACGTCAACACAGACTTTAAAAACACACAAAAATTAACGAAAAAGACGGAAAAAAAGACAGACCGTTGGCGAGGCTGCCGTCTCGGCGCCACCCGGTGGAAGAGACCCTTCTTTAGAAAGTTCCTCTGTCCCTCTCTTCCCCCCCCCTCTCCCTTCCCAGTTCTCCCACTGTCTTCTTGTCTCCACCTACATCCTTTCTTTGTGTCTTTTTCAGTCAGGGAGTTGTGAATCTGTGGAATTCTCTGCCTCAGAAGGCAGTGGAGGCCAATTCTCTGAATGCATTCAAGAGAGAGCTAGATAGAGCTCTTAAGGATAGCGGAGTCAGGGGGTACGGGGAGAAGGCAGGAACGGGGTACTGATTGAGAATGATCAGCCATGATCACATTGAATGGCGGTGCTGGCTCGAAGGGCCGAATGGCCTCCTCCTGCACCTATTGTCTATTGTCTATTGTCTATTGTCTAACAGGAATTAGGTGACGATTCATGTTGAGACCCTTCTTCGGACTGAGAGTCAGTGGGGAGGGAGTCTAATCTATTGTCTCCCCCCCCGACATCAGTCTGAAGAAGGGTCTCGACCCGAAACGTCACCCATTCCTTCTCTCCTGAGATGCTGCCTGACCCGCTGAGTTACTCCAGCATTTTGTGACACCTTCGATCTGTACCATCATCTGTTGTTATTTTCCTGCACTTCTTTAGACCCTTGGTGCATGTGGTAACAATGAAACCATTGAACAACCCCATTGCAAGCTTGCTATTGTTTCACAACCTGTGCCCTCAATAACCAAAGCAGATAAGCTCCAAATCACTTATAAATGATGTAACCATGAATGCAGGTGACACCCATTTAATGAGACGTTGTCAAGTTTAACCATGTCTCCACTTTGCATCTCGACACCGAAACGTCACCCATTCCTTCTCTCCAGAGTTATGCTGGCCTGAGTTACTCCAGCTTTTTGTGTCCGTCTTCCACCAGCATCCACAAAGACTCTTCACACCCCTGCAACAGTCTGTTCGAACTCCTTCCATCGGGCAGACGATACAAGGCCTTCTATGCCCGCACCTCCAGACTCAGGAACAGCTTCATCCCCAGGGCCATAGCTGCTATGAACTGGTCCTGCTGAGCCGGATGGCCACAACGCATAGATCAACTTGCACTTTACCCTGTCCAAAACTGTTACAACTGTTTCGTTTCGTTGGGTTGCTGCTGTCTAAATTACCTAAATTATTGCATCGTGTGGGAGGCGCATTCCCAATCTCGTTGGACCCCTGGGTACAATGACAATAAAGATATATTGTATTATATCATCATATCATATCATATATATACAGCCGGAAACAGGCCTTTTCGGCCCACCAAGTCCGTGCCGCCCAGCGATCCCCGCACATTAACACTATCCTACACCCACTAGGGACAATTTTTACATTTACCCAGCCAATTAACCTACATACCTGTACGTCTTTGGAGTGTGGGAGGAAACCGAAGATCTCGGAGAAAACCCACGCATGTCACGGGGAGAACGTACAAACTCCTTACAGTGCAGCACCCGTAGTCAGGATCGAACCTGAGTCTCCGGCGCTGCATTCGCTGTAAAGCAGCAACTCTACCGCTGCGCCACCGTGCCGCCTGTATTGTATATTGTATTGTTTAAGCCAACATCTGCAGTTTATCTCCTATACTCCCCGCACTGTGTTCCCTCGTAAAGTCAGCGTTAATGCATTCAGTGTTGGATCTTGCCTCCAACTCCAACGCCATTCCATGAAATACCTTTGGTTAAAATGCCATTCCTACGGCTGCCTCAGTCATCAGGGCTGGAATTCTCTTCCGAAACCTCTCCACCCACCCTTCTCTCCCTCCACCTTTAATTCAAAAAGACATCGCATTAATTATAAAAGGACTGGACAAGCTAGATGCAGGAATGAACACATTGAATGGCGGTGCTGGCTCGAAGGCCGAATAGCCTCCTCCTCCACCTATTGTCTATTGAAACGGAACTAAACTGAACGAAATTTAAACTAAACTAAATTTAAATTCCTAACTACCATGTGATTTAAATTTGCATTCTTTGCGGTATTAGTTTAGATTACTCATCAATCTAATCCAAATCTCACGGGGCATGAGGCCAATCAGCCCTTGGAACTATCCCAGTTCCTGGAAGCAATCGGATTAGTCCCAGTGCCCCGATCCTCCATTACAACACTGTGTTTCCATTTGTTTTTTGCCACCTGTATGGTTTACTGTGGTACCTGGAGGAGGGGGGGGGGGGAGGGGG
>NC_135964.1:51075449-51156137 GCF_053455715.1 Rhinoraja longicauda | reverse complement strand
CTCCTCCTCCCCTCTCCCTCCCCCCCTCCCCCTCCCCCTCTCCCCTCCCCCTTTCTCCCCCTCCTCTCTCCCCCTCCCCCTCCCCCTCTCCCTCTCCCTCTCCCTCTCCCTCTCCCTCTCCCTCTCCCTCTCCCTCTCCCTCTCCCTCTCCCTCTCCCTCTCCCTCTCCCTCTCCCTCTCCCTCTCCCTCTCCCTCTCCCTCTCCCTCTCCCTCTCCCTCTCCCTCTCCCTCTCCCTCTCCCTCTCCCTCTCCCTCTCCCTCTCCCTCTCCCTCTCCCTCTCCCTCTCCCTCTCCCTCTCCCTCTCCCTCTCCCTCTCCCTCCCCCTCCCCCTCTCCCTCTCCCTCTCCCTCCCTCCCCCTCTCCCTCTCCCTCTCCCCCCTCCTTCTCCCCCTCCCCCTCCCCCTCTCCCTCTCCCTCTCCCTCTCCCTCTCCCTCTCCCTCTCCCTCTCTCCCTCTCCCTCTTCCTCTCCCTCTCCCTCTCCCTCTCCCTCTCCCTCTCCCTCTCCCTCTCCCTCTCCCTCTCCCTCTCCCTCTCCCTCCCCCCCTCTCCCATGTCCCATCCCCTCCCCTCCCTTCCCCCTCCCCCTCCCCCCCTCCCCCCTTTCCTTCTCAACGTCCGGCTCTGATCTTGCCCTTTCTCCTCCAGGTGCATTAACCCTTTACTTGCCCTCCACAGGTGGCTACGTTTGTGGGACCAGTGACGGCCATCCCAGTGCTCCTGTTCTCGGGATTCTTCGTCAGTTTTGACACCATTCCCAAGTACCTCCAGTGGATGTCCTACATATCGTATGTCAGGTAGATCAAAGCATCCCAAACATCACGCGACTATCCCCAATCAAAGGAGCGCCCACGCACAGAGTCTCTTGCCCAGAGTAGGGGAAGTGAGAACCAGGGGACATAGAAACAGAGAAGGGGCAAGCACTGCCATTCAATGTGATCAGTACCCCGTTCCTGCTTTCTCCCCATTTCCAGTTGATTCCGTTAGCCCTAAGAGCTAAATCCAACTCTCTCTTGAAAAACATCCAGTGAATTGGCCTCCACTGCCTTCTGTGGCAGAGAATTCTACAGCTCTCTGGGTGAAGAGGTTTTTCCTCATCTCAGTCCTAAATGGCATACCCCTTATTCTTAAACTGTGACCCCTGGTTCTGGACTGCCCCAACACCGGGAACATCTAGCCTGTCCAATCCCTTAAGAATTTTATATGTTTCCATGAGATCCTTCTAAATTCCAGTGAATACAAGCCCAGTTGATCCATTCTTTCATCATATGTGAGTCCCGCCGTCTCAGGAATTAACCTGGTGAACCTACGCTGCACTCCCTCAATAGCAATAATGTCCTTCCTTAAATTAGGAGACCAGAACTGCACACAATTTTATATCTTTCTATAAGATGCCCTCTCATCCTTCCAAATTCCAAATCCTAAATGACATGTGTTTAAGGTGAGGGAACAGAGAAAGATTTAATAGGAACCTGAGGGGCAACTTTTCCACACAGAGGGTGGTGGCTGTATGGAACGAGCTGCTGGGGGAGGTGAACAAGGGTCTCGACCCGAAACGTCACCCATTCCTTCTCTCCCGAGATGCTGCCTGAGCTGCTGAGTTACTCCAGCATTATGTGAATAAATCGATTTGTACCAGCATCTGCAGTTATTTTCTTATACTGCTGGAGGAGGTAGTTGAGAAAAATTTGAGAGACATTTGGACTGGTAGACAATAGACAATAGGTGCAGGAGGAGGCTATTCGGCCCTGCGAGCCAGCACCACCATTCAATGTGATCATGGCTGATCATTCTCAATCAGTACCCCGTTCCTGCCTTCTCCCCATTCCCCCTGACTCCGCTATCCTTAAGAGCTCTATCCAGCTCTCTCTTGAATGCATTCAGAGAATTGGCCTCCACTGCCTTCTGAGGCAGAGAATTCCACAGATTCACAACTCTCTGACTGAAAAAGTTTTTCCTCATCTCCGTTCTAAATGGCCTACCCCTTATTCTTAAACTGTGGCCCCTGGTTCTGGACTCACCCAACATTGGGAACATGTTTCCTGCCTCTAACGTGTCCAACCCCTTAATAATCTTATACGTTTCGATAAGATCCCCTCTCATCCTTCTAACACTAGTCGCACTTGCCCGCGCTTGGTCCATAACCCTCCAAACCTGTCCAATCCATGTACCTGTCCAACTGTTCCTTAGACGATAGGATAGTCCCACAGCCTCAACTACCTCCTCTGGCAGCTTGTTCCATTCACCCACCATTCTCTGTGTGAAAAAGTAACCCCTCGGATTCCTGTTAAATCTTTTCCCTTTCACCTTGAACCCGTGTCCTCTGGTCCTCGATTCCCCTACTCTGGGTAAACGACTCTGTGCGTCTCTGCATGTTAGTGTGGGCAGGTGGGGCCGAAGGGCCTGTTTCCAGGCTGTATGACTCAATAGACAATAGACAATAGACAATAGGTGCAGGAGGAGGCCATTCAGCCCTTCGAGCCAGCACCGCCATTCAACGTGATCATGGCTGATCACTCTCAATCAGTACCCCGTTCCTGCCTTCTCCCCATACCCCCTCACTCCGCTATCCTTAAGAGCTCTATCCAGCTCTCTCTTGAAAGCATCCAACGAACTGGCCTCCACTGCCTTCTGAGGCAGAGAATTCCACACCTTCACCACTCTCTGACTGAAAAGGTTCTTCCACATCTCCGTTCTAAATGGCCTACCCCTTATTCTTAAACTGTGGCCCCTTGTTCTGGACTCCCCCAACATTGGGAACATGTTTCCTGCCTCTAATGTGTCCAATCCCCCAATTATCTTATATGTTTCAATAAGATCCCCCCTCATCCTTCTAAATTCCAGTGTATACAAGCCCAATCGCTCCAGCCTTTCAACATACGACAGTCCCGCCATTCCGGGGATTAACCTAGTGAACCTACGCTGCACGCCCTCCATAGCAAGAATATCCTTCCTCAAATTTGGAGACCAAAACTGCACACAGTACTCCAGGTGCGGTCTCACCAGGGCCCTGTACAACTGTAGAAGGACCTCTTTGCTCCTACAATCCTCCGTTTACAATCAGTCTGATGAAGGGTCCTGATCCGATCCATATTCTCCAGAGATGCTGCCTCACCTGCTGTGGTTACCCCAGCACTTTGTGTCGACCTACGTTAGAGACATAGGCCGTAAGCCTGAGGCTGCCCCTGTCAATCTGGGCAGCCGTGGGATAAATATTGTTCGGAAGTGGAAATTAAAAGGCTTGAGAAATGATGCCAGTTGTGCAAATGTGGATGGGGGTAAAGATCTTCCGGGCTGCAGATTCTGGAACCCTTGTCGGGAAGAAGAGATGCTGGAGTAACTCAGCGGGTCAGGCAGCATCTCTGGATGAGGAGGAATAGGTGAAGTCTTCAGGCCCCCCCTCGAGACATTGCGGGCCGAAGGGCCTGTCGCCATGCCGCCCCGCCCTCCCGCCGCGCTCCAAGGTACATAGAAACATAGGAAATAGGTGCAGGAGTAGGCCATTCGGCCCTTCGAGCCATTCAATATGATCATGGCTGATCATCCAGCTCAGTAACCTGTACCTGCCTTCTCTCCATACCCCCTGATCCCTTTAACCACAAGGGCCACATCTAACTCCCTCTTAAATATAGCCAATGAACTGGCCTCAACGACCTTCTGTGGCAGAGAATTCCACAGACTCACCACTCTCTGTGTGAAGAAATGTTTTCTCATCTCGGTCCTAAAAGACTTCCCCCTTATCCTTAAGCTGTGACCCCTAGTTCTGGACTTCCCCAACATCGGGAACAATCTTCCCGCATCTAGCCTGTCCAACCCCTTAAGAATTTTATATGTTTCAATAAGATCCCCCCTCAGTCTTCTAAATTCCAGCGAGTATAAGCCTAGTCTATCCAGTCTTTCTTCATATGAAAGTCCTGCCATCCCAGGGATCAATCTGGTGAACCTTCTCTGTACTCCCTCTAAGGCTAGAATGTCTTTCCTCAGATTAGGAGACCAAAACTGTACACAATACTCCAGGTGCGGTCTCACCAAGGCCCTGTACAACTGCAGCAGAACCTCCCTGCTCCTATACTCAAATCCTCTTGCTATGAATGGTAACATACCATTCGCTTTCTTCACTGCCTGCTGCACCTGCACGCTTGCTTTCAATAACTGGTGCACCATGACACCCAGGTCACGTTGCATCTCCCCTTTTCCTAATTGGCCACCATTCAGGTAATACTCTGCTTTCCTGTTCTTGCCGCCAAAGTGGATAACCTCACATTTATCCACATTATATTGCATCTGCCATGCATTTGCCCACTCGCCTAATCTATCCAAGTCACTCTGCAGCCTCCTCGCATCCTCCTCGCAGCTAACACTGCCACCCAGCTTCGTGTCATCCGCAAACTTAGAGATGTACTGACCGCCCTTGTCTCCGCGCAGGTACGGCTTTGAGGGCGTCATCCTGACCATCTACGGCCTGGGCCGCGAGGACCTCCACTGCGAGGAGGCCGAGACCTGCCATTTCCAGAAGTCGCAGGCCATTTTGAAAGAGCTCGACGTGGAGAACGCCAAGCTCTACCTGGATTTCATCGTCCTCGGCATCTTCTTCGTCTCCCTCCGCCTCATCGCCTACTTCGTGCTGAGGTACAAGATCCGAGCCGAGAGGTAGAAAAAAAACCCAACAAGGAAGCGGGCAAAATCCGCCTGTCTCACTGCCCTGACTTTTTTTCACTTCAGGACTCGACTTTGCCCTCAGGGTCAAATGGCTAAAAAGAAAACCCCACAAAAAACAATGACTCCCTCTGGCTCCAAACTCTTGATTTTGGGGCTTGGATACTTGCTCTCCCTCCACCATCACCCACAAGATATCACGCCCCCCTCCCCCACTTTCTCCAAATGTTTTCACGTGCCAAATATTCTCGTCTCAAGACGGGCTCCGCCATTTTTTTCTCCTCCGTTTCGTTCGGGCCTTCCAACTTCCCGGGGTAATCTCGCCATGGCAACAGGTAGACCATCTTGTCCCTATAGTCAGAGGAAGAGGGGGGGGGGGGATTGGGGAGCAAGAAAATGGGGTTATCAGGATTACATTTAATTCCAGAATTCCTCCCTCTCTTTCTAACTAATCTGTCGATCTCCGCCTTAAAAATGCCCAATGACTTGCTGAGGTTGTGCTACAAAACTAGAATTTCAAGGCACAGTGCGATAGAGAGGCAGGGGTCATAAGTGATAGGAGCAGAATTGGGCCATTCGGCCCATCAAGTCTACTCCGCCATTCAATCGTGGCTGATCTATCTCTCCCTCCTAACCCCATTCTCCTGCCTTCTCCCCATAACCCCTGACACCCGCACTAATCAAGAATCTATCTCTCTCTGCCTTAAAAATATCCACTGACTTGGCCTCCACAGCCTTCTGTGGCAATGAATTCCACCGATTCACCACCCTCTCATCAAAGAAGTTCCTCCTCATCTCCTTTCTAAAGGTACGTCCTTTTATTCCGAGGCTGCGCCCCCTTGTTCTGGACTCTCCAGCCAGTGGAAACATCCTCTCCAAATCACCCCCCCCCCCCCCTCCTCATCCTTCTAAACCAACGGGTATAAAATCACGAAGGGGATTAGATAGGATGAATGGGTTTTGGGAATCAATAACAAGAGGACATAGTTAGAAGGAACTGCAGATGCTGGTTTACAAAAGAAAGACACAAAATGCTGGAGTATCTCAGCGCTCCAGGCGGCATCTCCGAAGAACATGGGAAGGTAACGTTTTGGGTCAGGACTTTCGGGTAAGACCCTAAACGTCACCCGTCCACGTGCTCCAGAGATGCTGCCTGAAATTCTGAGTTGCTCCAGCATTTTGTGTCTTTACGTTGCGAGGGGCAGGATTTAACGCTAAATCTGAGGGGCTACGTTTTCACTCGGAGGGTGGTGGGTATATGGAACGAGCTGCCAGAGGAGGTAGCTGGGGCTGGGACTATGACAGTATTTAAAAGCCACCTGTGCTGGCACTTTTGGTGATGAATGCTTTAGAGTAATGTGGGCAATTGGAACCAGCTTAGATGGGGCATCTTGGTCAGCACGGACCAGTTGGGCTGAAGGGCCTGGTCCCATGTCGTGTGACTCCATAACTCTTTTAATTTACTCGTCCGATAACTCTATCATTTCCACATTCAAACACCTGAGGTTATTGATCAGCATCTTTGCTTTTAAAATCCCCCTTGGTGATTGACAAGGGCACGGAATTAAAGTGGCAATGAGCTATCAATGACCCCACCCACCAGGCCCCGATTTATCCTGACCCATTTGTTGTAGCACCTCCCTGACTCGATCGGTCCCATCCCTCCGGAAACACTGCCGAGTGCTTGATCAAAAGACCATTTCAAAAAGAACCGAACAAACAAACAAACAAACGAACCGCGAACGGATTTGAAAACCATTTGTCTTGGTAAATCGATGAGCGGTCGGCCGCATTGGACAGAGGACGTCTCGGCTGGGGAAGAAGGTTGTTGTGAAATTGGACGGCTTCCACCTTTTTCTCGTCTCATCTCGCTTGCGTCGTCTACCGTTGGCGGTTTGAGGTGGCGGTGGGAGCCGTGGAGTCCGGGGTTTTGTCGACACCATCTTTTCACCTCCTGCCGTAGCCCAAGTTGGGTCAACGACTCATCACGAACCTCGTCTGAGAATATTTTGCCATTCAGTAATGTTACAAGCAAAAATCAATGCAAAACAAAAACGCCAAGCTTCGGCGAAACCTACTCTCTGCCCAGCGATGCTGCGGACGTAATCTTTCTTTGCCGAACCTTCCGTCTCCGCAGGTGGCGAGGGGGCATTTTTAAGTTATTGTAAATAGTTTAGATACCTGGAATTCAAGGTACTTGAATCTCGTGCACGTTTTAATGCAGTCGTGTCGTTGTGGACAAACACTGCCTCGTCAAGAGGTTTGCAGAGGCCATGGAGAGGATGTTGAAGTTTGGGGAAGGTGTCTCGACCCGAAACATTCATCCATTCGGCCCATTCATCCATTTTGTTTTCCTCTCCTGAGATGCTGCCTGACCTGCTGAGTTACTCCGGCACTTTGTGTCTATCTTGTGCCGATTCGCAAACTTGGATGTCGAACTTTGAAACTGTGTGGTGAAAGTGGTGTCGTTCCGGCACGGTGGAGCAGCGGTAGAGTCGCTGCCTCACGGCGCCAGAGACCCGGGTTCGGTCCCGCCTACGGGTGCTGCCGTCTGTGCGGAGTTTGTGCGTTCTCCCCGTGACCCGCGTGGGTTTTCCCCGGGTGCTCCGGTTTCCCCCCACGCTCGAAAGACGTACAGGTTTGTAGGTTAATTGGCTACGGTCAAATTGTCCAGCGTGTGTAGGATGGTGTGAATGTGCGGATGTCGCTGGCCGGCATAGACTCGGTGGGCCGAAGGGCCTGTTTCCGCGCTGTTTCTTCTCAACTAAATTAAATAAGAAAATGTGGGATTAGGTGGTGTGTCTCGTTCCTTTTCAGCAGTGCACTGCGGACTTAGGTGAAGATTACTGGGTCATCTTTACAGAGAGATGTGGTGCCTCAGGTAACCTCTGTAAGGCTATCCAAGAGGGAGGGTTTTATCCAGGCACTTTATCCAGCATGGACTATTACTCAAACTTCTCAACTATTGATTATAGATTGAGATTTAAGTAATAAGGGGATAACGTTCAGTGCAAGGTAAAGCCAGCAAAGTTCGATCAAGGATAGTCCGAGGGTCACCAAAGAGGCAGATAGTAGTCTGCGCCGACCAGCGATCCCCACACATTAACGCTATCCTACACCCATAACCCCTGACACTGGTACAAATCATGAATCTATCTAGCTCTGCCTTAAAAATATCCACTGACTTGTCCTCCACAGCCTTCTGTGGCAAAGAGTTCCACGTCCTTAAATAAACGTCCTTTAATTCTGAGGCTGTGGCCTCTGGTCCTGGACTCTCCCACTAGTGGAAACATCCTCTCCACATCCACTCTATCCAGGGTCATTGTCAAGAGGTAGGTATTAGTCTAAGGTGAGGGAGAAAAGATTTGATAGGAACCCGAGGGGCAACTTTTATTTACACAAAGGGTGGTAGGTGCTTGAGGAGGTAGTTGAGGCAAGTACTATCTCAGCGTTTAGAAAACACTTGGACAAGTACATGGATAGAACAGGTTTAGAGGGATGTGGGCCAAACACGGGCAGGTGGGACTAGTTTAGATGGGGAAAGTTGGTCAGCGTGGGCAAGATGGGCCGAAGGGCAAGTTTCCTGATTACGGGTCCTGTCTGCATGGAGTTTGTAAGATGACCGCGTGGGTTTTCTCTGGGAGCTCCGGTTTCCTACCATACTTCAAAGACGTGCAGGTTTGTAGGTTGATTAGCGTCAGTAAAATAGATTTGTAAATTGCCCCTAAGTGTGTGGGGTAGCGTTAGTGTACGGGGCGATCCCTGCTCGGCACGGTCTCGGTGGGCCGAAGGGCCTGTCTCCTCTCCCTATCTCTAAAGTAGGAACGAACTGCAGATGCCGGTTTACACCGAAGATAGACACAAAAAGTTGGAGTAACTCAGAGTGTCAGGCAGCATCGCTGGAGAAAAGGAAAAGGCGATGTTGTTTCGGGTCGAGAAGAGTCTGAAGAAAGGTCTCGACCGAAAAAGCCACGTGTTCCTTTTCTCCAGAGTTGCAGCCCGACCCGCTGAGTTACTCCAGCATTCTGTGTCTCAAGAACCTGATGGTTGCAGGAAAAAGTAGCCATTCCTGAACCTGGTGGTGTGGGACTTCAGGCTTCTGTACCTCCTGCCCGCTGGTAGCAGCAAGGATGGTGGGTAGGGTTGCCCACTACCAAATAAGGGACAAGGTGACATCACCTCCCCTCGCCCCATGTGACTTCACTCAGCCAGCAGCCACATGCTCCCGCTCCACCAATGGTAGCCGCCCGGGCCGGGAGGCGGGTTGCTACGCAACCTCCGTCAGGTGGCGTCTGGGCCTCCGGGCCTACACTGTCTGGGCCTACACTGTCCGGGCCTACACTGTCCGGGCCTACACTGTCCGGGCCTACACTGTCCGGGCCTACGCAGTCCGGGCCTACGCAGTCCGGGCCTACGTAGTCCGGGCCTACGCAGTCCGGGCCTACGCAGTCCGGGCCTACACAGTCCGGGCCTACGCAGTCGTGGCCTACGCAGTCCGGGCCTACTCTGTCCGGGCCTACACTGTCCAGGCCTACACTGTCCGGGCCTACACTGTCCAGGCCTACACTGTCCGGGCCTACACTGTCCGGGCCTACACTGTCCGGGCCTACACAGTCCGGGCCTACACAGTCCGGGCCTACACAGTCCGGGCCTACACAGTCCGGGCCTACACAGTCCAGGCCTACAGCGCTCCCCGGGCCTAATACAGGACAAGGGCGGTCCCAGTACGGGACAAACCAATTTAGCCCAATATACGGGATGTCCCGGCTAATACGGGACAGTTGGCAACCCTAATGATGGGGAACGACACGACACATGACACCATAAATTCCACATAAGTAAAAATGATATTTACATTTGGCTGCTGAACCACTTTCCCAGTTCATGGGTTTTGCACTAAACCTGTCCACACACAGTAAGGACACAGGGCCACATGGACAAGACTGAGCTGTCTGCTTCTCTTAAAGAATATTGGCTCCTTCTTACCTGGAATCTCAAGAAAGTTCTTGGTATTTAGAGTTGTTTAAAATTTGTATTGTTTCACCGAGCAACTGGGACTGACCCAGCAACAAAATAGTCCTTATTTTTAGGCAGTATTTCTGTACAATATATATATTTAATGCTCATTGAGATGTCGAATGTTTTAGTACCAAAGCAGGCTGCGGGAAATGGATATATGTGCTGACGTGATCAGTCCTATTTTGTCTGCTTACAATAGGATCAGTTAAATAAAATGATATTTTTAAGAAGCTTGTCTGCTTTTCCTTCGCCAAAATCAGCTTTCATTTTTCATTTGCCCATCATCTTTCCAGAATGAATGAATGAATGGATGAATGAGTTTATTAGCCAAGTATGTGCACACACAAAGAATGTGCCTTGGTGCCCCGCTCGCAAGTAACAACACGAACAGACAGTCGACAATTAAGAATAAAGCATAAAACATTAAAACATTAAGAATACAACGTTACAGTCTAAACATGTGAGTGAACTAAACCAGAGCAAAAAGAGACCACAGACGTTTGGTTGTTGAGTAGAGCTATTGCTCGTGGGGAAAAAAGCTGTGTTTATGTCCGGCTGTGGCTGCTTTGACAGTCCGGAGTCGCCTTCCAGAGGGAAGTGCTTCCAAGAGTTTGTGGCCAGGGTGAGAGGGGGTCAGAGATGATCTTGCCCGCTCGCTTCCTGGCCCTTGCAGTGTACAGTTCGTCAATGGGGGGGAGGGAAGGTTGCAGCCAACAACCTTCACCGGCCGATCGAACGATCCATTGTATCTTCGTCACGTTATTGAGGAGGAATTCATCTTTATTGGAGCACAATGGCACATCGCTCACATACAGCGCCGGAGACCCGGGTTCGTTCCTGGCCACGGGTGCTGTCTGTACGGAGTTTGCACGTTCTCCCCGTGACCTGCGTGGGTTTCTTCCGGGTGCTCCGGTTTCTTCCCACATGCCACAATAGACAATAGGTGCAGGAGGAGGCCATTCGGCCCTTAGAGCCAGCACCACCATTCAATGTGATCATGGCTGATCATTCTCAATCAGTACCCCGTTCCTGCCTTCTCCCCAAAACCCCCTGACTCCGCTATCCTTAAGAGCTCTATCTAGCTCTCTCTCTTGAATGCATTCAGAGAATTGGCCTCCACTGCCTTGTGAGGCAGAGAATTCCACAGATTCACAACTCTCTGATTGAAAAGGTTTTTCCTCATCTCTGTTCTAAATGGCCTACCCCTTATTCTTAAACTGTGGCCCCTTGTTCTGGACTCCCCCAACATTGGGAACATGTTTCCTGCCTCTAACGTGTCCAACCCCTTAATAATCTTATATGTTTCGATAAGGTCCCCTCTCATCCTTCTAAATTCCAGTGTATACAAGCCTAGTCGCTCCAGTCTTTCAACAGGTGGGGGTATCTCAGTGAGTCAGGCAGCATCTGTGGAGAAGTGTGTAGGAAGGAGCTGCAGATGCTGGTTTAAACCAAAGATAGACGCAAAAAGCTGGAGTAACTCAGCAGGCCAGGCAGCATCTCTAGAGGAAATGGATCGGTGACGTTTCAGGTCGGGGTCCTTCATCAGACTGACTGCAGTCTGTTACAATCAGCCTGAAGAAAGGTGACATTTCAGGTCGGGACCCATCTATTGTTTCTCGACCCGAAACGTCACCCATTCCTTCTCTCCAGAGATGCTGCCTGTCCCGCTGAGTTACTCCAGCTTTTTGCGTCTATCTTTGGTTTAAACCAGCATCTGCAGCTCCTTCCTACACACTTCTCCACAGATGCTGCCTGACTCACTGAGATACCCCAACATGCTGTGTCTATGAGCGGCACGGTGGCGCAGCGGTAGAGTTGCCGCCTTACAGCGAATGTAGCCCCGGAGACGCAGGTTCGATCCTGACTACGGGCGCCGTCTGTACGGAGTTTGTTCTCCCCGTGACCTGCGTGGGTTTTCTCCGAGATCTTCGGTTTCCTCCCACACTCCAAAGACGTACAGGTTTGTAGGTTAATTGACTGGGTAAATGTAAAAATTGTTCCTAGTGTGTGTAGGATAGTGTTAATGTATGGGGATCGCTGGGCGGCGCGGACTCGGTGGGCCGAAGGGCCAGTTTCTGCGCTGTATCTCTAAATCTAAATCTAAATCTCAGGTTTGTAGGTTGATCGGCTTCTGTAAATTGCCCCCTTCTGTCTATGATGCAAAACTGGGATAACATAGAACTAGTGTGAACAGGTGATCAACGGTCAGCGTGGAGTCAGTGGGCCGAAGGGCCTGTTTCTGTGCTGTATGACTATGACTCCAGAACTACTTTGTAAATCTGCCTTCAGCCATGTAATCTGTGATCCTTTCGGCAATGGGTGACACGGTGGCACAGCGGTAGATTTGCTGCCTTACAGCACCAGAGACCCAGGTTCGATCCTGACCACGGGTGCTGTCTGTACGGAGTTTGCATGTTCTCCCAGTGACCTGCGTGGGTTTTTCTCTGGGTGTTCCGGTTTTCTTACACACTCCCAAAGAATAGCAGGCTTGTAGGTCAATTGGCCCTCTGTAACTTCATAGAAAACATAGAAAACATAGAAAATAGGTGCAGGAGTAGGCCATTCGGCCCTTCGAGCCTGCACCGCCATTCAATATGATCATGGCTGATCATCCAACTCAGTATCCCGTACCTGCCTTCTCTGCCTGATCCCTTTAGCCACAAGGGCCACATCTAACTCCCTCTTAAATATAGCCAATGAACTGGCCTCAACTACCTTCTGTGGCAGAGAATTCCACAGATTCACCACTCTCTGTGTGAAAAAAAACTTTCTCATCTCGGTCCTAAAAGACTTCCCCCTTATCCTTAAACTGTGACCCTTGTTCTGGACTTCCCCAACATCGGGAACAATCTTCCTGCATCTATCCTGTCCAACCCCTTAAGGATTTTGTACGTTTGTTCCCTCTCTAATGTGCGGGGAACGAATGAGAAAATGGGATAACATCGAGCGAGTGTGTGAACGGGCGATCGATGGTCGGCCTGGGCTCTGTGGGCCGATGGGCCTGTTTCCACGCTGTATCTCTAAACTGAACGAAAGATGGCTTGACAAAGTTGACCGAATCAATGCATCGATGTTTGCCAGAATGTTTTGTTACCATGACAACTCCCCCCTCTTAGATTGGAGGATGAGAGACACCAACCACATCAGAGAAAAAGAATGGAAAAAGCAAAACAATTAACACATTTTAAAACGGTGAATGTTCCCTCACCAGCACCCAATGAAAGCATGTTTCATCTTCGTGACAAAGGAATTGCCAACGAGACAGACCACAGCTTAGTTTAGGTAGACACAAAATGCTGTTGTAACTCAGCGGGAACAAGCAAGCACATCTCAGGAGAGAAGGAATATGGGGAGTGGGCAGGAACGGGGTACTGATTGTGGATGATCAGCCATGATCACGGTGAATGGCGGTGCTGGCTCGAAGGGCCAAATGGCCTCCTCCTGCACTTATTGTCTATTGTCTATTGAATGGGTGACGTTTCGGGTCGAGACCTTTCTTCAGGGCGGGACAATGATCTACACTTAGAGATCCAGCGCGGAAACAGGCCCTTCGGCCCACCGAGTCCGCACCGACCAGCGATCCCCGCACATTAACACTATCCTACACACACTAGGGACAATTGTACATTTATACCAAGCCAATGAACCTACATACCTGCACGTCTTTGGAGTGTGGGAGGAAACCGAGGATCTGAGAGAAAACCCACTCAGGTCACGGGGAGAACGTACAAACTCCGTACAGACAGTGCCCGTAGTTGGGATCGAACCGGGGTCTCTGGCGCTGTAAGCGCTGTAAGGCAGCAACTCTACCGCTGCGCCACCGTGCCGCCCATATATGGTGCAAATCAGAGAAGGTCATCTCACACAAAACATTCATTATCTTTCAGATGACTCAAACACAAATTAATGATAAACACTTTACAAAAAAACACGAAGGTGTTATCTATAAAATGATGCTGAATTGTTTACGTCAAAAGGCAATTTTGAGGTCGCAATGTTTTACTTTAAAATTTGGAGATACAGCGCGGAAACAGGCCCTTCGGCCCACCGAGCCTGTGCCGACCAGCAATCCCCGCACACTAACATTATCCTACACTCGAGGGACAATTTTACATTTACACCAAGCCAATTAACCTCCAAACCTGTACGTCTTTGGAGTGTGGGAGGAAACCGAAGATCTCGGAGAAAACCCACGCAGGTCACGGGGAGAACGTACAAACTCCGTACAGACGGTGTCCGTAGTCGGGATCGAACCCGGGTCTCTGGCGCTGCAAGCGCTGTAGGGCAGCAACTCTACCGCTGTGCCACCGTGTCGCCCGGTGGTAGGCTTGCAGCTTGTGAATATGTAACTAATTCCTACCCTTTCCCATTCCCAAATGTTAAAAATGCAATATTCATATTGAGACATGACTCGTTTTGTAATTAGGACAAAACTTAGACGTGGTTTTATTCAAGCATTTCACTTTAGGATGTCTTCAGCCATTTGACTCTTCCTTCTGTGAAATGAAAGCAGATAAAAAGCTTGATTAACTCCAGTAATATCAGTAATATGTTTTTTGTTACTCCTCCCATTTTAAGGGAAGATGAATACCAAATGTGGGGTTTACATTATACAGTTATATAGTCTAGTTTATTGTCACGTGTACCGAGGTACAGTGAAAAGCTTTTTTGTTGTTGCGTGCTACCCAGTCAGCAGAAAGACTGTACATGATTACTATTGAGCTATCTACAGTGTGCAAATACAGGATAAAGGGAATAATGTTTAGCGTAAAATACAGTCCAGTAAAGTCTGATTAAAGATAGCCCAGTGAGGAAGATAGTAGCTCAGGGTCGCTCTTGTTAAGGATGTTAGAAACATAGACATAGAAACATAGAAAATAGGTGCAGGAGGAGGCCATTTTCCCCTTCGAGCCAGCACCACCATTCATTGTGATCATGGCTGATCATCCACAATCAGTAACCCGTGCCTGCCTTCTCCCCATATCCCTTGATTCCACTAGCCCCTCGAGCTTTACCTAACTCTCTTTTAAATCCATCAAGTGAATTGGCCTCCACTGCCCTCTGTGGCAGAGAATTCCACAAATTCACAACTCTCTGGGTGAAAAAGTTTTTTTCACCCCTCAGTTTTAAATGGCCTCCCCTTTATTCCTAGACTGTGTGTGGCCCCTGGTTCTGGACTCCCCCAACATTGGGAACATTTTTTTCCTGCATCTAGCTTGTCCAGTCCTTTCATAATTTCATACGTCTCTGTAAGATCCCCTCTCATCCTTCTAAACTCCAGTGAATACAAGCCCAGCCTTTCCAATCTTTCCTCGTATGACAGTGCGTTGACAGGACGTATAGTGTACGGTTTTGATTTCCTTATGTAAGGATGGACCTTATTGTCCCTCGGTTTAGTTTAGTTTAGAGATTCATCATGAAACAAGCCCTTCGGCCCACCGAGGGTCACGCCGACCATCAATCCCCCACTGACACAACGTCCATGTTCTTCCACTTTCGCATCCACTCCCGACACACTGGGAGCCACCTAATCTACCCAACATCATAGCCACCTAACCTACTGAACATCATAGCCACCTAACCTACCCAACATCATCTCCTAGTCGAGCCTAACTTAAACGTGCTCAGAACACTTACATTAGCCTACAGTTGGGCAAAATCATCTAACACAAAGTATATTTTATAATAAATTGTTTTATATAATTGTCGTCAAGTCGAAATATCGTACGTTGAAGCATCGTAAGTCGACGAGCATCTGCACGACAAAACTACAACGAAGCTGCAACTGCAACTACAATTACAACTAAACTATGAAACCTGGGGTTGCCAACTATCTAACTCCCAAATAAGGGACAAGGTGACGTCACCGCCCCGCGCCCCACGTGACCTCACCCAGCCAGCAGCCACGTGCTCTCGCTCTGCCAGTGGCGGCAGCCCGGGCCGGGATGCGGGTTGCTACGCAACATCCGACAGGCGGCACCTGGGACTCCGGGCCTACACTGTTCGGGCCTACAGTGTCCAGACCTACAGCGTCCGGGCCTACAGCGTCCGGGGCTACAGCATCCGGGCCTACAACGTCCGGGCCTACAGTGTCCGGGCCTACAACGTCCGGGCCTACAGTGTCCGGGCACACGACGTCCGGGCATACGGCGTCCGGGCCTACATTGTCCGGGCCTACAGCGTCCGGGCCTACAGCATCCGGGCCTACAACGTCCGGGCCTACAGTGTCCGGGCACACGGCGTCCGGGCCTACGGCGTCCGGGCCTACAGTGTCCGCCCCCCCGGTCATAATATAGGACTAAGTTCTGGCCATCCGCGACTCACGACGCCAGGCGGAAGAGGGCTCTGCCCGAGCCGGCTGCCTGCCCCTTTTTCCGGGGTTACGTCCATCTGCGCCCGGGTGGTGTTGGAGAGGGACCGCGCGCTGTCCACGGGCTGATCCTGGGGGATTTCCGGGACCGCTGGGCACCGCGGGGGGATGGGATGCATCCTGGATGGGGATTGTAATATAATTGTATAATAGTTTAATTTGGTATATTTGTTTGTAATGCATTCTGGTGGTGGGTGCCGATTTGTTTTATAGCATTTGTAAATATTGTTTTAAAATAATTGAATACATTTTTTGAGTTAAGAAATAAATAAATAAATAAAATACAGCACAGTACGGGACAAACTAATTCAGCCCAGGATACGGGATGTCCTGGCTAATACGGGACGGTTGGCGACCCATGGCTGGGAATGGCTGTGCCGTTACCTCCATTTGCTCGTGGATCCACTCCAGGTATTCGGAGACCCTGGCGTACACGCCCGGCTTGTTGTGGTTGGCACAGCCCGCTCCCCAGCTGGTGATCCCCACCAACCTCCATCCGTTCTCCTCGCTGCAGGCGAGCGGCCCCCCACTGTCTCCCTGTGTGAATCCGAACGGACATTTACACTCACACCGACCGAGCCAATTAACCAACGAGCAGGCGCGTCTTTGGAGCGCGGGAGGAAACCGAAGGTCTCGGAGAAAACCCCTCCCCCCCCCCGCGCAGGTCACGGGGGAGAACGTACAAACTCCGCACGTGGTCGGGATGAGAGGGGATCTTATCGAAACGTATAAGATTATTAAGGGGTTGGACACGTTAGAGGGCAGGAAACATGTTCCCAATGTTGGGGGAGTCCAGAACAAGGGGCCACAGTTTAAGAATAAGGGGTAGGCCATTTAGAACTGAGATGAGGAAAAACTTTTTCAGTCAGAGAGTTGTGAATCTGTGGAATTCTCTGCCTCAGAAGGCAGTGGAGGCCAATTCTCTGAATGCATTCAAGAGAGAGCTAGATAGAGCTCTTAAGGTTAGCGGAGTCAGGGGGTTTTGGGGAGAAGGCAGGAACAGGGTACTGATTGAGAATGATGATCACATAGAATGGTGGTGCTGGCTCAAAGGGCCGAATGGCCTACTCCTGCACCTATTGTCTATTGTGGTCGGGATCGAACCCGGCGCTGTGAGGCAGCGACTCTACCGCCGCGCCACCGTGGCCGCCCAGATCCAAGGTAAACGGGAAAACCCACGGATTGGGAACAACATTACAAGGCTGAAGGCTGAGAGGACACCTGGCAGAAGTATATACGATTATGAGAGGTGTTGGATTAGACTCTCGTAGACAATAGACAATAGACAATAGACAATAGGTGCAGGAGTAGGCCATTCAGCCCTTCGAGCCAGCACCGCCATTCAATGCGATCATGGCTGATCACTCTCAATCAGTACCCCGTTCCTGCCTTCTCCCCATACCCCCTCACTCCGCTATCCTTAAGAGCTCTATCCAACTCTCTCTTGAAAGCATCCAACGAATTGGCCTCCACTGCCTTCTGAGGCAGAGAACTCCACAGATTCACAACTCTCTGACTGAAAAAGTCTTTCCTCATCTCCGTTCTAAATGGCCTACCCCTTATTCTTAAACTGTGGCCCCTTGTTCTGGACTCCCCCAACATTGGGAACATGTTTCCTGCCTCTAATGTGTCAAATCCCCTAATTATCTTATATGTTTCAATAAGATCCCCCCTCATCCTTCTAAATTCCAGTGTATACAAGCCTAATTGCTCCAGCCTTTCAACATACGACAGTCCCGCCATTCCGGGAATTAACCTAGTGAACCTACGCTGCACGCCCTCAATAGCAAGGATATCCTTCCTCAAATTTGGAGACCAAAATTGCACACAGTACTCCAGGTGCGGTCCCACTAGGGCCCTGTACAACTGTAGACTTTACTTTAAACTTTAAAGACAATACATGATTACAATCAAGCCGTCCACAGTGTGTAGACACATAGAAATAGAAAATAGGTGCAGGAGGAGGTCATTCGGCCCTTCGAGCCAGCACCGCCATTCAATGTGATCATGGCTGATCATTCTCAATCAGTAGCCCTTTCCTGCCCTCTCCCCATACCCCCTGACTCCGCTATCCTTAAGAGCTCTATCTAGCTCTCTCTTGAATGCATTCAGAGAATTGGCCTCCACTGCCTTCTGAGGCAGAGAATTCCACAGATTCACAACTCTCTGACTGAAAAAGTTTTTCCTCATCATGATAAGGGAATAACGTTCAGTGCAAGGCAAAGCCAACAAAGTCCGATCAAGGAAAGCACAAGGGTCTCCAGTTAGGTCGAGAGTGGTTCTACCTCATGAGAGTGTAGCTTTGGTCTCCTAATTTGAGGAAGGACATCCTTGCTATTGAGGCAGTGCAGCGTAGGTTCACGACCTTAATCCCCGGGATGGCGGGACTGTCACATGAGGAAAGACTGGGGCTTGTATTCGCTGGAATTTTGAAGGATGAGAGGGGGATCTTATAGAGACGTGTAAAATTATAAAGGGACTGGACAAGCTAGACGCAGGAAAAATGTTCCCAATGTTGGGGGGAGTCTAGAACCAGGGGCCACACACAGTCTAAGAATAAAGGGGAGGCCATTTAAAACTGAGGTGAGATGAAACTTTTTCACCCAGAGAGTTGTGAGTTTGTGGAATTCTCTGCCACAGAGGGCAGTGGAGGCCAATCACTGGATGGATTCAAAAGAGAGTTAGATAGAGCTCTAGGGGCTGGCGGAATCGAGGGATGTGGGGAGAAGGCAGGCACGGGTTACTGATTGTGGATGATCAGCCATGATCACGATGAATGGCGGTGCCGGCTGGAAGGGCCGAGTGGCCTCCTCCTGCACCTGTTTGTATGCTCAGGACCGCTCTCTGGTTGCGGTGGGATGACGGGATCTTTTGGCCAGGTTTGCCTGACCTGCTCAGTTACTCCAGCATTTTGTGAATAAATCGATTTGTACCAGCATCTGCAGTTATCTTCTTATACTACTTGTTGCTCCACTGAGATTGCTCAACCCTTACCTGACAGGTGTCGATACCTCCGTGCAGGTAGCCAGCGCAGATCATCCTGGAGCTGATCCTCTTGTTGTACACATCTGGATGACGGCAGACGTTGTTGGCAATCAGGGGGACCTCTGCCTCGCGCAGGTCGAGTGAGATTTCATCCGCTGCATCGCAAAAAGCGCTTTCAGTTTAGTCTCAGAGGCACGACGTGGAAACAAGCCCTCCGACCACGCACAGTCCACACCAGCCGGTGGAACTACTTTTTCAACAAAAATACGTTTTTTAAAAATATAACTCTTTCACCCAGAGAGTTGTAAATCTGTGGAATTCTCTGCCACAGAGGGCAGTGGAGGCCGATTCACTGGATGAATTTAAAAGAGAGTTAGATAGAGCTCTGGGGGCTAGCGGAATCAAGGGATGTGGGGAGAAGGCAGGCACGGTGCCGGGGTGGAGTTTGGAAACCACAAAACCGTTTACAAAAACTCTCCTCACCTCCTTCGCTTGTCAGGCCCCAGCCTGAGATCCAGCAGGCTTTGCCGTCTGGAAAGTCCTGTCCCCAGTTCGGTAGGCAGATGGGCTGAATCCAATCTACATTTGAAATGAGACACGGAGATCACTTCCTGATAGTGTGCTACAAAACTAGGATTTCAAGGCACAGTGTGATAGAGAGACAGAGGTCAGTAGACAATAGACAATAGACAATAGATAATCAGTGCAGGAGGAGGCCATTCGGCCCTTCGATCATTCTCAATCAGTACCCCGTTCCTGCCTTCTCCCCATACCCCCTGACTCCGCCATCCTTAAGAGCTCTATCCAGCTCTCTCTTGAATGCATTCAGAGAATTGGCCTCCACTGCCTTCTGAGGCAGAGAATTCCACAGATTCACAACTCTCTGACTGAAAAAGTTTTTCCTCATCTCCGTTCTAAATGGCCTACCCCTTATTCTTAAACTGCGGCTCCTTGTTCTGGACTCCCCCAACATTGGGAACATGTTTCCTGCCTCTTAACGTGTCCAACCCCTTAATAATCTTATATGTTTCGATAAGATCTCCTCTCATCAGCCCATAAGTGAAAGGAGTAGAATTAGGCCATTCGGCCCATCAAGTCAACTCCGCCATTCAATCATGGCTGATCTATCTCTCCCTCCTAACCCCATTCTCCGGCCTTCTCCCCATAACCCCTGACCCCCGCACTAATCAAGAGTCTATCTATCTCTGCCTTAAATATATCCATTGACTTGGCCTCCACAGCCTTCTGTGGCAAAGAATTCCACAGATTCACCATCCTCTGACTAACGAATTTCCTCCTCATCTCCTTCCTAAAAAAACATCCAGAACCAGGGGCCACACACAGTCTAAGAACAAAGGGGAGGCCATTTAAAACTGAGGTGAGAAAAAAACTTTTTTCGCCCAGAGAGTTGTGAATTTGTGGAATTCTCTGCCACTGAGGGCAGTGGAGGCCGAATCACTGGATGAATTTAAAAGAGTTAGATAGAGCTCTAGGGGCTAGTGGAATCAAGGGGCCTGGGGAGAAGGCAGGCACGGGGAAACTGATTGTGGACGATCAGCCGTGATCACAATGAATGGCGGTGCGTACAGGCTCGAAGGGCCGAATGGCCTCCTCCTGCACCTTTTTTCTAAATTTCCATGTAAGAGCAGAAGCAGCTTCATAAGTAGTTTAAGAAAATAACTGCAGATGCTGGTACAAATCGAAGGTATTTATTCACAAAATGCTGGAGTAACTCAGCAGGTCAGGCAGCATCTCGGGACAGAAGGAATGGGTGACGTTTCGGGTCGAGACCCTTCTTCAGACTGATGTCAGGGGGGCGGGACAAAGGAAGGATATTGGTGGAGACAGGAACATCGACTTCTCCAACTTTAGATAGTTCCTCTGTCCCTCTCTCCCCCTCCTCCTTCCCAGATCTCCCTCTATCTTCGCCTCTCCACCTATATCCTTCCTTTGTCCCGCGCCCACCCGACATCAGTCTGAAGAAGGGTCTCGACCCATTCCATCTCTCCCGAGATGCCGCCCGACCCGCTGAGTTACTCCGGCATTTTGTGAATAAGCAGCTTCACAACGTCTGCTGCCTCAAACGCAAGGAAGAGGAAGAATGGGGTAAAGTCACCGTTGAACGCCAGCGGCCTCTCCAGCTTTAAGAGGGCGAGGTCGTAATCGTACGACTGACTTCTAAATCTCTGGTGGTGGATGATCCTCTTCACCCGGTAGGAAGAGCTGGTGGTCAGAGGCTGCTCGACGATGCCCGCGTACACCCTCCACGAGGAGAGGAATATGAACCTAAATCAAGAAGGGACACAAGCAAAATAACAAGGGGTTACGCCACCCACTCCTTCCCCCCCCGAGGAAGGAGGGTCTCGGCCCGATACGCCACCCACTCCATCCCTCCAGAGATGCCGCCCGTCCCCGCTGAGTTACTCCGGCACTCCGGTTTAAAGCAGCATCTGCAGTTCCTTCCTACACATTCCTCCAGATCCTAGCCCCCCTTCCCATCGTCACATACAAATTTAGATCTCCGAATTTAGACGGGTGAGAGGGGGTCTTATCGAAACGTATAAGATTATTAAGGGGTCAGACACGTTAGAGGCAGGAAACATGTTCCCAGTGTTGGGGGAGTCCAGAACCAGGGGCCACACAGTTTAAGAATAAGGGGTAAGGCCATTTAGAACTGAGATGAGGAAAAACCTTTTTCAGTCAGAGAGTCGTGAATCTGTGGAATTCTCTGCCTCAGAAGGCAGTGGAGGCCAATTCTCTGAATGCATTCAAGAGAGAGCTGGATAGAGCTCTTAAGGATAGCGGAGTCAGGGGGTATGGGGAGAAGGCAGGAACGGGGTACTGATTGAGAATGATCAGCCATGATCACATTGAATGGCGGTGCTGGCTCGACGGGCCGAATGGCCTCCTCCTGCACCTATTGTCTATTGTCTAAAGCCCTAAACCGGCTTGCCCCCCCCCCCCCCCATATCAAAAATCTTCTAACCCACCACTCTATCTCCAGGTCCCTCAGGTCGGCCGACTTGGGGCTACTGACTATCCCACGGTCTAGGCTTAAGCTCAGGGGTGACCGCGCTTTTGCGGTTGCAGCTCCTAGACTGTGGAACAGCATCCCTCTCCCCATCAGAACTGCCCCCTCCATCCACTCCTTCAAGTCCAGGCTCAAAACCCATTTCTACTCCCTGGCGTTTGAGACCCTCTGAGGGGGCGCTGTGAACTGTTTATGTATGTGCTGTTATGTTTGTGTGCCATTGTATGTTCGTTTCTTAGTACCTGAACTGATGTACAGCACTTTGGTCAACGTGGGTTGTTTTTAAAAGTGCTGTACAAATAAAATTGACTTGACTTGACGACCGCCCGATGTCTTGGTTGCAAAAGTGAAGTGGATAGTTCGTCTGCTCTAGAGGGCACGCGTCTCAGGTTTATTTCAGAGGTACAGCGCGGAAACAGGCTCGCCGGCCCACCGAGTCCGCGCCGACCAGCGATCCCTGCACACTAACGCTAACCTACACACACTAGGCGACCATTTACAATTATGCCAAAGCCAATGAACCTATAAACCTGCGCGTCTTTGGAGTGTGGGAGGGAACCAGAGCACCCGGAGAAAACCCACGCAGGTCACGGGGAGAACGTGCAAACTCCGTACAGGCAGCGCCCGTACTCAGGATGGAACCCGGGTCTCCGGCGCTGTAAGGTGGCAACTCTACCGCTGCGCCACCGTGCCGCTTAATCTTCACTTTGTGATGCTAATCTATCGGTTATGGATTATTGGCTGTTTAGTTCAGTTTAGTTTAGAGATATTTGGGGTGGCGCAGCGGTAGAGTCGCTGCTTCACAGCACCAGAGACGCGGAATACATCCTGACTACGGGCGGTGCCTGTACGGAGTTTGTACGTTCTCCCCGGGACTGTGTGGGTTTTCTCCGGGTGCTCCGGTTTCACCACAAGTCCCAAAGATGTGCAGGTTTGTAGGTTAATTGGCTTCAGTAAAATTGTAAATTGTCCCTAGTGTGTGTAGGATAGTGTTAGTGTGCGGGGATCGCTGGGCGGCGCGGACTCGGTGGGCCGAAGGGCCTATTTCCGCGCTGTATCTCTAAACTAAACTAAACTAAATTAAACTAAATGATTGTGATCGTGTATTGACCTTCTGCCGACTGGTTAGCGTGCAACAAAAGCTTGTCGCTGTACCTCGGTACACGTGACAATAAACTAAACTAAACTAAACTAAACTAAATTAAAGTAGACCTTTCTCTCGAATCTACCAAAAGCCCTAGGGTGCCACTGGGGTTGCCAACTGTCCCGTATTAGCCGGGACATCCCGTATTTTGGGCTAAATTGGTTTGTTCTGCACTGGACCTCCCTTGTCCCTTATTAGGCCTGGGGGATGCTGTAGGCCCGGACACTGTAGGCCCGGACACTGTAGGCCCGGACAGTGTAGGCCCGGACAGTGTAGGCCTGGACACTGTAGGCCCGGACACTGTAGGCCCGGACAGTGTAGGCCCGGACACTGTAGGCCCGGACACTGTAGGCCCGGACACTGTAGGCCCGGACACTGTAGGCCCGGACACTGTAGGCCCGGACACTGTAGGCCCGGACACTGTAGGCCCGGACACTGTAGGCCTGGAGGCCCGGGTGCCCTCTAACGGAGGTTGCGTAGCAACCCGCCTCCCGGCCCGGGCGGCCGCCGTTGGTGGAGCGGGAGCACGTGGACGCTGTCTGGGTGAGGTCACGTGGGGCATGGGGCGGTGACGTCACCTTTTGTCCCTTATTTGGGAGTGAGATAGTTGGCAACCCCTAGGGTTCCACACATGCATCTAGTCAGGTTGGGTGTGGCGAGCACTGAGATGTGAATGAGAGACTTACTGGACGACGCAGTGAGCCGCAGTTGCTATCCACAGCGGGGCGATGATGGATCCTCCACACAGGTGGTGCCCGTCCAAGTGAAGACTGACCTGCCACGGCCACTGTCCGCTGGCCGAGAGGTTCCCTCCGACAATCCGGGGCAGGTACCTGGGCCTGGAGCCACAGTCTACACAAGGGAAGTCAGGAGCGTGATTCAGAAGCAAGGCACAGAGTTTAGACCAAAGACAAACACAATAGACAATAGGTGCAGGAGGAGGCCATTCGGCCCTTCGAGCCAGCATCACCATTCAATGTGGTCATGGCTGATCATTCTCAATCAGTACCCCGTTCCTGCCTTCTCCCCATACCCCCCTGACTCCGCTATCCTTAAGAGCTCTATCTAGTTCTCTCTTGAAAGCATTCAGAGAATTGGCGTCCACTGCCTTCTGAGGCAGAGAATTCCACAGATTCACAACTCTCTGACTTCAATTTTTTTTGCCTCATCTCCGTTCTAAATGGCCTACCCCTTATTCTTAAACTGTGGCCCCTTGTTCTGGACTCCCCCAACATTGGGAACATGTTTCCTGCCTCTAACGTGTCCAACCCCTTAATAATCTTATACGTTTCGATAAGATCCCCTCTCATCCTTCTAAATTCCAGTGTATACAAGCCTAGTCGCTCCAGTCTTTCAACATATGACAGTCCCACCATTCCAGGAATTAACCTAGTAAACCTACACTGCACGCCCTCAACACAAAGCAGTGTGGCACGGTGGCGCAGCGGTAGAGTTGCTGCCTTACAGCGAACGCAGCGCCGGAGACCCCGGTTCGATCCTGACTACGGGCGCCGTCTGTACGGAGTTTGTACGTTCTCCCCATGACCTGCGTGGGTTTTCTCCGAGATCTTCGGTTTCCTCCCACACTCCAAAGACGTGCAGGTTTGAAGGTTAATTGGCTGGGTAAATGTAAAAATTGTCCCTAGTGGGTGTAGGATGGTGTTAGTGTGCGGGGATCGCTGGCCGGCGCGGACCCGGTGGGCCGAAGGGCCTGTTTCCGCGCTGTATGTCTAAAAACTAAAAATTAAAAAATGCTGGAGTAACTCAGCGGGACAGGCAGCGTCTCTGGAGAGAAGGAATGGGTGGCGTTTCGGGTCGAGACCCTTGTGCAGACTGAGAGTGTGGGGAGAGGTAGACATCCAGAAATAGGCAATAGAAAATAGACATTAGACAATCATCTGTCCTTTTCCTCCACAGGTGCTGCCTGACACAAAAGGCTGGAGGAACTCAGCGGGTCAGGCAGCGTCTCTGGAGAGAAGGAATGGGTGACGTTTGGTGTCGAGACTTCTTCATGGGTTTCTTGTTTCAATGTTGAACCCGCTGTCAGTGCAACGCACGTTCCAGCAGGTGGCAGTGCCGTTCCACCAATGTCAAAGTGGCTCGACGGTGCCCCTGAGAGGCAGTGAATGGTACTGAACCCTGGGCAGACCCTCAGGAAGGTTTCAATGAGGTCCCCCCTCACCCTTCTTTCTTTGCTTTTGACAATAGACAATAGGTGCAGGAGGTGGCCATTCGGCCCTTCGAGCCAGCACCGCCATTCAATGTGATCATGGCTGATCACTCTCAATCAGTACCCCGTTCCTGCCTTCTCCCCATACCCCCTGACTCCGCTATCCTTAAGAGCTCTATCTAGCTCTCTCTTGAATGCATTCAGAGAATTGGCCTCCACTGCCTTCTGAGGCAGAGAATTCCACAGATTCACAACACTCTGACTGAAAAGGTTTTTCCTCATCTCAGTTCTAAATGGCCTACCCCTCATTCTTAAACTGTGGCCCCTTGTTCTGGACTCCCCCAAATAAGGGGTGGGCCATTTAGAACTGAGATGAGGAAAAACTTTTTCAGTCAGAGAGCTGTGAATCTGTGGAATTCTCTGCCTCAGAAGGCAGTGGAGGCCAATTCTCTGAATGCATTCAAGAGAGAGCTAGATAGAGCTCTTAAGGATAGCGGAGTCAGGGGGTATGGGGAGAAGGCAGGAACGGGGTGCTGATTGAGAATGATCAGCCATGATCAGCCATGATCACATTGAATGGCGGTGCTGGCTCGAAGGGCCGAATGGCCTCCTCCTGCGTCTATTGTCTATTGTCTATAACATCTAACAAAAGAAAAACGACTTACCTAAACATTTGAGTGAGGTCACTCTTCCTGAACTGCACTCACTGCTGGAGGGAATAACAAAAACACATTATACATCTGACCATCAATATTAGGAACAAGGTCACAAGTTATAGAAGTAGAATTAGGCCATTCGGCCCATCAAGTCTACTCTGCAGACTGGAGAACTTTAGGGCCCGTCCCACTTAGGCGATTTTAAGGCGACTGCCGGTGACTAGGCTGTCGCCGAACGTTTGCCGGGGTGTCGCGGGCGCGATCCTGAGGAGTCTTCAATGAATCGCAGCGGATCTCGGCGCATCGCGGAAACATTTTCCAGATAGAAGTTTCTCTGCGACAGCTGGCTTGTCGCCAGGTATCGTTGCTTATTGCGGGCGCTGTCTGTCGCACGCTGTCCCCAGGTTTGCTAGGTTGTCGCAGATGCGTTTAGAAGCACGTAATATTAAATTAAGAAAAGGCATTTGAAGACACCGGAAGATAGTTTTGTTGAACCAATTTATTTACCGTCAGGACATTTGACGGGTAGATTGGAGGCGACAGTTTAACGGTCAGGTAAGCGTGGGGATTTCGTGATGTTTATGGCCATCAGCCATTACATTTAAAGTGGGCTCCAAACCCAGATATGCAACCCAGAAACCAGATATGCATCTCCCGTACATTTTCAAAGAAAGCCCACACACTTTTCACAAAAATCCACTGAACCACTTAAAAAAAAAAAATTAAATTTAATATAGCTATTAGTAAAGTGGAAGTAAATCCAGTTTATTCCTTGTTACAGTGAAGCTTGGTTTTTAAGTAACCCATACAAGGTGTTATAGTTCAAAACTGTCAAGTCATGGTCGTGGTCATTGTTGTGGTCATTGTGGTGGTCATTGTCGTGGTCATTGTCGTGGTCGTTGTCGTGGTGATTGTCGTGGTCGTTGTCGTGGTCGTTGTCGTGGTCATTGTCGTGGTCATTGTCGTGGTCCTTGTTGCAGTCATTGTCGTGGTCGTTGTCGTGGTCGTTGTCACGGTCGTTGTCGTGGTCGTTGTCATGGTCATTGTCGCGGCCATTGTCGTGGTCATTGTCATGGCCATTGTCGTGGTCGTTGTCGTGGTCATTGTCGTGGTCGATGTCGTGGTCATTGTCATGGTCATTGTCGCGGTCATTGTCGTGGTCGATGTCATGGTCATTGTCGTGGTCATTGTCACGGTCATTGTCGTGGTCATTGTTGTGGTCATTGTAGCGGTCATTGTCGTGGTCGATGTCATGGTCATTGTCGTGGTCATTGTCGTGGTCGATGTCGTGGTCATTGTCGTGGTCATTGTCGTGGTCATTGTCGTGGTCGTTGTCATGGTCATTGTCGCGGTCATTGTCGTGGTCGATGTCATGGTCATTGTCGTGGTCATTGTCATGGTCATTGTCGTGGTCATTGTTGTGGTCATTGTAGCGGTCATTGTCGTGGTCATTGTCACGGTCATTGTCGTGGTCATTGTCGTGGTCGATGTCGTGGTCATTGTCATGGTCATTGTCGTGGTTGATGTCGTGGTCATTGTCGTGGTCATTGTCGTGGTCGTTGTCGTGGTCGTTGTCGTGGTCATTGTCGTGGTCATTGTCGTGGTCATTGTCGTGGTCATTGTCATGGGGTAAAAGAAAATCTCGGCGATCTGCTACGACTTTGACAGTCGCCGGCAGTCGCCTACGTGGGGCAGGCCCTTATTAGGGGCAGCAGAAGTAGAATGGAAAGCCTAATCTTGGGAGCAGATGCCACAGGTCAGTCTGAAGCCGTGTCACACTACATATGATATTCATAATAAGATCATAAGTTCTCGGAGCAGAATTTGGCCATTCGGACCATCCGCCATTCAATCATGGCTGATCTATCTCTCCCTCCTAACCCCATTCTCCTGCCTCCTCCCCGTAACCCCTGACACCCCGGTACCGATCACGAATCTGTCCGTCTCTGCCTTTTTAAAAAGATACACGTTTGACTTGGCCTCCACAGCCGTCTGTGGCAATGAATTCCACTTCTAAAAGAGACAAGTCTTTCTAGGGGAGAAGCAGATATCGTGGGTTGGACAACCTAGCAATCACTTCACACATTGCCACCACATTCCACAGAGCTCCAGTTCGGTTTAGTTTGGGGATACGGCGCAGAAACATTCGGCCCGTCAAGTCCACTCGTGGCCGATCTATCTCCCTCTCAACCCCATTCTCCTGCCTTCTCCCCGTAACCCTTGACACCCGCACTGATCAAGCAGGGCCGAACGGCCTTACTCCTGCGCCTATTTTCTGTGTAATTTATTAGTCGGAGTCCGGGGGCCGACAGAGGCCGGGGCCGGGGCCCGGGTCGGGGCCACGGAGTCATCAGGAGGGGACTTGGCGGCTGTTGTGGAGAGGTCGGTATGACGGTCGATGAGAGCGCCGGAGGTAGAGGATGGACACGTGGACGTGAGGACGCCGCTGCTGGGGCAGGGAGGACCGCCGTGAGGGGGGGTGGGGAGGATAACAGCGGAGGACCTGGCGCGGGACACTTTGTAACTCTGTCGCCGCCCTTTATGTGGTGACCATTTGCATACCTTGGGGCATGCAAGCAATGAATTTGGGACGGCCCGGTGGCGCAGCGGTAGAGCTGCCGCCTTACAGCGAATGCAGCGCGGGAGACCCGGGTTCGATCCCGACTACGGGGGCTGTCTGTGCGGAGTTTGTACGTTCTCCCCCGTGACCTGCGTGGGTTTTCTCCGAGATCTTTGGTTTCCTCTCGCACTCCAAAGACGTGCAGGTTTGTAGGTTAATTGGCTTGGCATGAAGGTAAAATAGGATAGTATTAGTGTGCGGGGATCGCTGGTCAGTGCGGACTTGGTAGGCCTGTTTCCGCAAAGCATCTCTAAACTACAAATACATAGTTCCCAGTGTAACTGGCATTGCTGGTAGACAGGGTGTGGAAAGAAGGCCTTTGCTACATCGACCTTCATCATTCAGGGCATCCATGCTAGATGAAAGACACAAAGCGCTGGAGTAACTCAGCGGGTCTGGCAGCATCACTAGAGAACATGAATAGGTAACATTTTGGGTCGGGACTATTGCTCTGCCAATTGACCGACAAACCTGCACGTCTTTGGAGTGCGGGGGGGGGGGGGGGGGGGGGGAAACCGGAGCACCCGGAGAAAACCCACGCAGGTCACGGGGAGAACGTACAAACTCCGCACAGACAAGATTCCAAGGTTCAAGATTTCAAGATCGATTTATTGTCACACGTGTACCAATTAAGGTACACAGTGAAATTTGAGTTACCAGACAGCCAACAAGACACACAGCCACACAACGTAAAGTTTAACATGAACATCCACCACAGCGGATTTCACATTCCTCACTGTGATGGAAGGTTAATAAAGTTCAATCATCTTGCTCTTTGTTCACACGCCCGTGGTTAGGATCGAACCCGGGTCTCTGGCGCTGTGAGGCGGCAACTCTACCGCTGCGCCACCGTGACGCCAACATGCAGGGAGATCAGGAGAAGATCATAGAAACATAGATAGAAACATAGAAAATAGGTGCAGGAGGAGGCCATTCGGCCCTTCGAGCCTGCAGCGCCATTCAATATGATCATGGCTGATCATCCAACTCAGGATCCCGTACCTGCCTTCTCTCCATACCCCCTGATCCCTTTAGCCACAAGGGCCACATCTAACTCCCTCTTAAAGATAGCCAATGAACTGGCCTCAACTACCTTCTGCGGCAGAGAATTCCACAGATTCACCACTCTCTGTGTGAAAAAAACCTTTCTCATCTCGGTCCTAAAAGACTTCCCCCTTATCCTTAAACTGTGACCCCTTGTTCTGGACTTCCCCAACATCGGGAACAATCTTCCCGCATCTAGCCTGTCCAACCCCTTAAGAATTTTGTAAGTTTCTATAAGATCCCCCCTCAATCTTCTAAATTCCAGCGAGTACAAGCCTTTCTTCATATGAAAGTCCTGCCATCCCAGGAATCAATCTGGTGAACCTTCTCTGTACTCCCTCTATGGCAAGAATGTCTTTCCTCAGATTAGGAGACCAAAACTGTACGCAACACTCCAGGTGTGGTCTCACCAATGCCCTGTACAACTGCAGCAGAACCTCCCTGCTCCTATACTCAAATCCCCTCGCTATGAATGCCAACATACCATTCGCTTTCTTCACTGCCTGCTGCACCTGCATGCCTACTTTCAATGACTGGTGTACCACGACACCCAGGTCTCCCCTTGTCATATTCGGAGCAAGCGGTGGCGCTAACGACAGGGCCCGATGTACCTGAGGGTGACGGCCATTTGTACTCGGGTCACGCGGAGGCTGACGTCTACTTCTGCAAAGTTGCTCCTCAACGTCTCCTCGATGGCGTGGACTGGAAGCTGGGTGGAGTTTACGTAGCTGGGGCAGGGCAGGAAAGAACGGAGTCCAGTTTAGAGATACAGGGCAGAAGCAGGCCCTTCGGCCCATCTTATCGAAACGTATAAGGTTATTAAGGGGTTGGACACGTTAGAGGCAGGAAACATGTTCCCAATGTTGGGGGAGTCCAGAACAAGGGGCCATAGTTTAAGAATAAGGGGTAGGACATTTAGAACTGAGATGAGAAAAAACTTTTTCAGTCACAGAGCTGTGAATCTGTGGAATTCTCTGCCTCAGAAGTCAGTGGAGGCCAATTCTCTGAATGCTTTCAAGAGAGAGCTAGATAGAGCTCTTAAGGATAGCGGAGTCAGGGGGTATGGGGAGAAGGCAGGAACGGGGTACTGATTGAGAATGATCAGCCATGATCACATTGAATGGCGGTGCTGGTTCGAAGGGCCGAATGGCCTCCTCCTGCACCTGTTGCCTATTGTCTATTGACCAGCGATCGCCCCGCACACTAACGCTATTCTACACACACCGGGGAACAATTTACAGTCATGCCAAGCCAATTAGCCTACGAACCTGTACGTCTTTGGGAGTGTGGGAGGAAACCAGAAGCACCTGGAGAAAGCCCACGCTGGTCACGGGGAGAACGTACAAACTCCGTACAGACATCCCCCTCCGCACCCTTAGTCAGGATAGAACCCGGAAAGAATGAACCAATAACTACATTTCTTTTTAGATTTTTTTAAATTAGATTTAGGGATACAGCCCGGAAACAGGCCCTTCGGCCCACCGGGTCCGCGCCGCCCAGCGATCCCCGCACACTAACACTATCCTACACACACTAGGGACAATTTTTACATTTACCCAGTCAATTAACCTACATACCTGCACGTCTTCAACAGAAGAAGACACAAAGCGTCAGAGTCTTAGAGTCATCCAGCGTGGAAACAGACCCTTCAGGGCCTGAAGAGGTACAGAAGTGTGAGAACGCACACCTCCAGATTCAGGGACAGTTTCTTCCCAGCTGCTACCAGGCAACTGGACCGTCCTCTCACCAACTAGAGAGCGGTCCTGACTTCCCATCTACCCCATTGGAGACCCTCAGACTGTCTTTGATCGGTCTTTACTGGACGTTATCTTGCACTAGATAGAGCTCTTAAGGATAGCGGAGTCAGGGGGTATGGGGAGAAGGCAGGAACGGGGTACTGATTGAGAATGATCAGCCATGATCACAGTGAATGGCGGTGCTGGCTCGAAGGGCCGAATGGCCTCCTCCTGCACCTATTGTCTATTGTCTAATCGTTATTCACTATTCGTTGTGCACTTTATCCTGTATCTGGACACTGTGGACGGCTCGATTGTAATCATGTGTTGTCTTTCCACCGATCGGTTAGAGCGCAAACAAAAGCTTTTCACTGTACCTCGGTACACGTGACAATAAACTGAGCTCAAACTCAAACTCAGGTCAGCTAAATTGGAAAAGGAAAGGAGGTTTGTCACAGAGTCATAGAGTGATACAGTGTGGAAACAGGCCCTTCGGCCCAACTTGCCCGCACCGGCCAACATGCCCCATCCACACCAGTCCCACCTGCCCGCGCTTGGCCCGTATCCCTCTAAACCTGTCCTATCCATGTACCTGTCCAAATGCCTCTTGAATATGATCATTGTACCTGCCTTAACTACCTCCTCCAGCAGCTCGCTCCATACACCCACCACCCTTTGCGTGAAAACGTTACCCCTCGGGTTCCCATTAAATCTTTTTCCCCTCACCTTAAACCTATGCCCTCAGGTTCCTGATTTCCCCAACTCTAGGCAAGAGACTCTATGCATCTAATCGATCTATTCCTCTCACGAGAGGAATAGCTCCCAATGTTGGGGGAGTCCAGAATCAGGGGGCCACACAGTCTAAGAATAAAAGGGAGGCCATTTAAAACTGAGGTGAGAAAAAACTTTTTCACCCACAGAGTTGTGAATCTGTGTAATTCTCTGCCACAGAAGACAGTGGAGGCCGATTCACTGGATGGATTTAAAAGAGAGTTAGATAGAGCTCTGGGGGCCAGCGGAATCAAGGGATATGGGGATTTAGATTTAGATTTAGAGATACAGCGTGGAAACAGGCCCTTCGGCCCATCGAGTCCGCGCCGCCCAGCGATCCCCGCACATTAACACTATCCTACACACACTAGGGACAATTTTTACATTTACCCAGTCAATTAACCTACATACCTGCACGTCTTTGGAGTGTGGGAGGAAACCGAAGATCTCGGAGAAAACCCACGCAGGTCACGGGGAGAGCGTACAAACTCTGTTCAGACAGCGCCCGTAGTCAGGATCGAACCTGAGTCTCCGGCGCTGCGTTCGCTATAAGGCGGCAACTCTACCGCTGCGCCACCGTGGGAGAAGGCAGGCACGGGGTACTGATTGTGGACGATCAGCCACGATCACGTTGAATGGCGGCGCTGGCTCAAAGGGCCGAGTGGCCTCCACCTGCACCTTGTTTCTACGTTTCTGTGATTTTGTACACCTCTATAAGGTCACCCCTCATCCTCCTGCGCTCTGATGGAATAGAGTCCCAAGTCTGCTCCCAAGGTCTCCCTGCAGCTCAGGCCCCTCGAGCCCTGGCGACGTTTTCTGGAGGGTGTGTGGGCGCAGGGCGTGAGCTTACCTGCCGTACCCCAGTTGTTTGCAAGCGGCGTTCCCGTGCGCCGCGTCCCAGCCGTCCCAGCACATGGTCCTCCACTCCCCGCCGCTGTAGACCTGCACCACCGAACTCTTCCCACTGACTCGCACTGCGGGAAGAACAACCCCCAGTGGAGGGCAGTTACCCGTGTGCGCCTGGGGGGGGGGGGAGAGGGTAGAGGGGCCGAAGATGTCCCGGATGGGTTTGGCTTGTGGCCAAGCCCGCCATCCGCGAGTCACGGCGCCTGCCTGCCCCTATCCCGGGGGTTACGTCCGCGCCCGGATGGGGTTAGAGAGGGGACCTCGCGCTGTCCACGGGGCACCCTGGGGTGCTTCTGGGACCGCTGGGGGTGGGGGGGGGGGGGGTGGGGGGGTTGGAATGCATCCTCAACAAGGATGGTGATATCGTGGCACTATAGGTTATCTAGTATTTAAGAATATCTGTCAAATGTATTTATTTCACAAAATGCTGGAGTAACTCAGCAGGTCAGGCAGCATCTCGGGAGGGAAGGAATGGGGGTGACATTTCGGGTCAAAACCCTTCTTCAGACTGATGTCAGGGGGGCGGGACAAAGGAAGGATATAGGTGGAGACAGGAAGATAGAGGGAGATCTGGGAAGGAGGAGGGAAAGAGAGGGACAGAGGAACTATCTAAAGTTGGAGAAGTCAATGTTCATACCGCTGGGCTGCAAGCTGCCCAGGCGAAATATGAGGTGCTGTTCCTCCAATTTGCGGTGGGCCTCACTATGGCACTGGAGGAGGCCCATGACAGAAAGGTCAGACTGGGAGTGGGAGGGGGAGTTGAAGTGCTGGGCCACAAAATATCTGTTGTACTTTGCATTTCGGTGGTGGGTTTGTTTGTAGTGTTTTGTATTGTACGTAACATCTTTGTAAATAATCGATTAAAATTATTCTTGGTTAACAAAAAAAGGTGTAGAGTTGACAGAGGTTTGACTGGACGTACCTCGACCAGGTTACGATTGTCCTCCTAGAACTTATGATGGTGGCAGAGGGAAAGATAGATCAGCCATGATTGAATGGCAGAGTACATCTGATGGGCCGAATGGCCTAATTCTGCTCCAATCACTTATGTTCATACATCATACATTAGTGACTTGGATGAAGGGATTAAAAGTACCATTAGCAAATTTGCAGATGATACAAAGCTGGGTGGCAGTGTGAACTGTGAGGAAGATGCTATGAGGTTGCAGGGTGACTTGGACAGGTTGTGTGAGTGGGCGGATGCATGGCAGATGCAGTTTAATGTGGATAAGTGTGAGGTTATCCACTTTGGTGGTAAGAACAGGAAGGCAGATTATTATCTGAATGGTGTCAAGTTAGGAAAAGGGGACGTACAACGAGATCTGGTTGTCCTAGTGCATCAGTCACTGAAAGGAAGCATGCAGGTACAGCAGGCAGTGAAGAAAGCCAATGGAATGTTGGCCTTCATAACAAGAGGAGTTGAGTATAGGAGCAAAGAGGTCCTTCTGCAGTTGTACAGGGCCCTAGTGAAACCACACCTGGAGTACTATGTGTAGTTTTGGTCTCCAAATTTGAGGAAGGATATTCTTGCTATGGAGGGCGTGTAGCGTAGGTTTACTAGGTTAATTCCCGGAATGGCGGGACTGTCATATGTTGAAAGACTGGAGCGACTAGGCTTGTATACACTGGAATTTAGAAGGACGAGAGGAGACCTTATCGAAACGTATAAGATTATTAAGGGGTTGGACACGTTAGAGGCAGGAAACATGTTCCCAATGTTGGGGGAGTCCAGAACCAGGGGCCACAGTTTAAGAATAAGGGGTCGGCCATTTAGGACGGAGATGAGGAAAAACTTTTTCAGTCAGAGAGTTGTGAATCTGTGGAATTCTCTGCCTCAGAAGGCAGTGGAGACCAATTCTCTGAATGCACTCAAGAGAGAGCTGGATAGAGCTCTTAAGGATAGCGGAGTCAGGGGGTATGGGGAGAAGGCAGGAACGGGGTACTGATTGAGAATGATCAGCCATGATCACATTGAATGGCGGTGCTGGCTCGAAGGGCCGAATGGCCTCCTCCTGCACTTATTGTCTATTGTCTGTTGGAACTGATGAACTTATTAAGATACACAAGGAAGGAACTTTACCACAGCCCAGCTCATCTTCCCCTGAAGGGCAGTCTTTAACGCCATCACAGCGAGCGGAAAACCAGAGACACGATGAGGAGTCGCGACATCGGAACTTGCCGAGACAGCTGTATGTCACTGGAAAGATTTACACATTCATCGTCAGATTCAACCTTTAAACACCCTTACAGAGATCAAATACGGCCAAACGGCACGAGGCGGCACGGTGGCGCAGCGGTAGAGTTGCTGCCTTACAGCGAATGCAGCGCCGGAGACTCAGGTTCGATCCTGACTACGAGCGCCGTCTGTACGGAGTTTGTACGTTCTCCCCGTGACCTGCGTGGGTTTTCTCCGAGATCTTCGGTTTCCTCCCACACTCCAAAGACGTGCAGTTAATTGGCTGGGCAAAATGTAAAAATTGTCCATAGTGTGTGTAGGATGGTGTTAATGTGAGGGGATCGCTGGGCGGCGCGGACCCGGTGGGCCGAAGGGCCTGTTTCCGCGCTGTATCTCTAAATCGAAAAAATCTAAACGGCAACACAAGGAACTGCAGCTGCCGGAGTCGTGAGTAAAAAGCACAAAGTGAAACATAGAAAAGACAAACATAGAAAATAGATGCAGGGGTAGGTCATTCGGCCCTTCGAGCCAGCACCGCCATTCAATGTGATCACGGCTGATCATCCAAAATCATTACCTGCTTTCTCCCCATATCCCTTGATTTCTTTAATGCGAAGAGCTAAATCTAATTCTCTCTTGAAAACATCCAGTGAATTGGCCTCCACTGCCTTCAGTGGCAGAGAATTCCACAGATTCACAACTTTCTGGGTGAAAAAGTTTTTCCTCATCTCAGTCCTAAATGGCCTACCCCTTATTCTTAAGCTGTGACCCCCCTGGTTCTGGACTCCCCCAATATTCTTCCTGCATCTAGCCTATCCAATCCCTTAATAATTTTATGTATTTCTACAAGATCCCCTCTCATCCTTTGAAATTCCAGTGAATATGAATGAATGAATGAATGAATGAATGAATGAATGAATGAATGAATGAATGAATGAATGAATCAATCAATCAATCAATCAATCAATCAATCAATCAATGAATAAGTCTATTGGCCAAGTATGTGCATATACAAGGAATGTGCTTTGGTGCTCCGCTCACAAATGAGCTAGATAGAGCTCTTAAGGATAGCGGAGTCAGGGGGTATGGGGAGAAGGCAGGAACGGGGTACTGATTGAGAATGATCAGCCATGATCACATTGAATGGTGGTGCTGGCTCGAAGGGCCGAATGGCCTCCTCCTGCACCTATTATCTATTGTCTATTGACAACACAAACGTACAGTTAACAATCAAGAATAAAGCATCACACACAGTGATAACGACAGAATATAAGTGAATACTGGACTATAAAGTGGTGGGAAATCTGTGGAATTCATTGCAAAGGGGAGACCAATCCAATGGATATTTTTAAGGCAGAGATAGGCAAATTCTTGATCAGTGCGGGTGTCAGGGGTTACGCGGAGAAGGCAGGTGAATGGGGTTAGGAGGGAGAGATAGATCAGCCACGATTGAATGGCGGAGTAGACTTGATGGGCCGAATGGCCTAATTCTGCTCCTATCACTAAATGACCTTATGAACTTATGAGATGAAGTGACATTAGCCGGAATAATACTGAAGAGAACAGTTAGATGATAACATCCGAAGGTTGGGATGAACAGATCACGTTCAGCTTTCCATTGTGAATGCAACCTAATATCCACCCAAGGTTGTTTTGAAACTCGATTAACATCTGCTCTGTTTTTCTTCAATTAAATATTCTCACACTTTCGAGCACCTGACTCAAATTGCACAGGAGATACAAACACACCAGTCACGGTGGCGCGGCGGTAGAGTTGCGAATGCAGCGCCGGAGACCCGGGTTCCATCCCGACTACGGCCGCCATCTGTAAGGAGTTTGTACGTTCTCCCCGTGACCTGCGTGGGTTTTCTGCGAGATCTTCGGTTTCCTCCCACACTCCAAAGACGTGCAGGTTTGTAGGCTAATTGGCTGGGCAAATGTAAAAAAATCCCCAGTGGGTGTAGGATGGTGTTAATGAGCGGGGATCGCTGGTCGGCGCGGACCCGGTGGGCCGAAGGGCCTGTTTCCGCGCTGTATCTCTAAACTAAACTAAACTAAAGATCCCAGTCCAACCTCCCTTCCAGTGTCTCCATCTTTAATTCACTCTTGGTAAAGCAGTCTACCACCATTCTCACTTTGTGTTCTTTTGTGTAAACCAGCATCTGCGGTTCATTGATTCTCCACACCATCTGACTTCCTTTTGATAGAGTGAATGGAATTTGTGAATTTGAGGGTATATTTGCATTAGAAAACGCAAAATATCTGCAAAGAAAAGTATTTCCTATCGTCTAATAATATTTAGCTTAGCCATTGAAAGCCAGCGTGCAGGTGCAGCAGGCAGTGAAGAAAGCGAATGGTTTGTTAGCATTCATAGCAAGAGGATTTGAGTATAGGAGCAGGGAGGTTCTGCTGCAGTTGTACAGGGCCTTGGTGAGACCGCACCTGGAGTATTGTGTACAGTTTTGGTCTCCTAATCTGAGGAAAGACATTCTAGCCTTAGAGGGAGTACAGAGAAGGTTCACCAGATTGATCCCTGGGATGGCAGGACTTTCATATGAAGAAAGACTGGATAGACTCGGCTTATACTCGCTGGAATTTAGAAGACTGAGGGGGGATCTTATAGAAACATATAAAATTCTTAAGGGGTTGGAGAGGCTAGATGCGGGAAGATTGTTCCCAATGTTGGGGAAGTCCAGAACCAGGGGTCACAGTTTAAGGATAAGGAGGAAGTCTTTTAGGACCGAGATGAGAAAACATTTCTTCACACAGAGAGTGGTGAGTCTGTGGAATTCTCTGCCACAGAGGGTAGTTGAGGCCAGTTCATTGGCTATATTTAAGAGGGAGTTAGATGTGGCCCTTGTGGCTAAAGGGATCAGGGGGTATGGAGAGAAGGCAGGTACAGGTTCCTGAGCTGGATGATCAGCCATGATCATATTGAATGGCGGTGCAGGCTCGAAGGGCCGAATGGCCTACTCCTGCACCTATTTTCTATGTTTCTATGTTTCTATCCGATCTAACTGGGAATAATCTGTATCTGAAATCAGTCTGAGGAAGGGTCTCCACTCAAAACGTCATCTATCCATTTTTAGTTTAGTTTAGCTTACAGCGTGGAAACTGGCCCTTCGGTCCACCGAGTCCGTGCCGACCAACGATCGCTACGCTATTTCTACCCTACATGCCAGGGGTGACTTACAGAAGCCAACTAGCCTACAAAACCGGCACGTCTTTGGGATGTGGGAAGAAACCGGAGCACCCGGAGAAAACCCACGGGGTCACAGGGAGAACGTACAAACTCCGTACAGGATCGAACCCAGGTCTCTGGCGCCATAAGGCAGCAACTCTACCACTAGGCCCACCGTGTTCTCCAGAGATGCTGCCTGACCCGTTGAGTTCCACCAGCGCTTTGCGGCCATTTTATAACATAAACCAGCACCTGCAGTTCCTTGTGGGACCAACAAGCCACCCATTTACTAATTGAGGATCGAGGGTATGGCAATAATCTACTGGACTGTTCGTACGTGAAAAATAATTTCACTGTGTTAGCACTTTGCACATCGGACGATAAAATCAAAATTGAAAATCACTCCAACCATTAAGACAGATCCACACTATTCCATGCCCAGCACTGGGAAGACTGCAAATGTTTAGTTTAGTTTAGTTTAGTTTAGTTTAGAGATACAGGGGTGTAAACAGGCCCTTCGGCCCACCGAGTCCGCGCCGACCAGCGATCCCCGCACACTAACGCTATCCTACACACGCTAGGAACAATTTACATTTAGAACCAAGCCGATTAACCTACAAACCTCTACGTTTTTGGAGATTAGTTTAGTTTAGTTTAGAGATACAGCGCGGAAACAGGCCCTTCGGCCCACCGAGTCCGCACCGACCAACTGTCCCCGCACACTAACACAATCCTATACCCACTAGGGACATTTTGTACACCTACACCGAGCCAATTTACCTACAAACCCGCACGTCTTTGGAGTGTGGGTGGAAACAAAACGATCTCGGAGGAAGCCCACACAGGACACGGGGAGAACGTACAAACTCCATACGAACAGCACCCGTAGTTGGGATTGAACCCGGGTCTCCGGCGCTGTGAGGCAGCAACTCTACCGATGCGCCACCGTGCCGCGATATTGTTATCAAGGGATTTGAACCCATGTATGAACAGGTGCTCCATAGCCAATGGCACACATTTTATATGGTCAGGTGTAAGGACAGCTTACTTACCTCCCACACTGATGGCTATTATAAGTAACACGGTGCTGGCCGAGACACCGGCAGCCACTAACAGCAGAAACTTCTTGGATGTGAAAATGTGGCACTTGGACGTGGTTCTGTCTTGTAATCCTGAATAAAGAGTCATAAAATCATAGTCATAGAGTGACACCGCATGGAAACAGGCCCTTCGGCCCAACTTGCCCACACCGACCAGCATGTCCCATCTACACTAGTCCCGCCTGCCCGCGTTTCCCTCTAAACCCGTCCTATCCATGTGCCTGTCTAACTGTTTCTTACAAGTTGGGATAGTCCCAGCCTCAACTACCTCCTCTGGCAGCTCGTTCCGTACAACCACCACCCTCTGTGTGAAAAAAAGTTTCCCCTCAGATTCCTATTAAATCTTTTCCCCTTCACCTTGAACCTATGTCCTCTGGTCCTCGATTCCCCTACTCTGGGCAAGAGACTCTGTGCATCTACCAGATCTATTCCTCTCGTGATTTTATGCACGCGGGTTCAGTGGGCCAAAGGGCCGGTTTCCAAGCTGGATCTCTAAACCTATGTCCTCTGGTCCTTGATTCACCTGTCCTGGGTAAGAGACTTTGTGCATCTACCTGATGTTGGGGAAAAGAAAATCCTTTAGCCAGGTCGTCACGGTGGCGCAGCGGTAGAGTTGCTGCCTTAGAGTGTCAGAGACCAGGGTTCGATCCTGACTACGGGTGCTGTATATTGGTCACAGATTGCAACTAGTATTCCATAGAATTCATTGCCACAGAAGGCTGTGGAGGCCAAGTTAATGGATATTATTAAAGGCAGAAATTGGTAGATTCTACAGGTGTCAGGGGTTATGGGGAGAAGGCAGGAGAATGGGGTTAGGAGGGAGAGATAGATCAGCCACGATTGGTCTCCTAATTTAAGGAAGGCCATTCTTGCTATTGAGGGAGTGCAGCGTAGGTTCACCAGGTTAATTCCTGGGATGGCGGGACTGTTGTATGATGAAAAAATGGGTCGACTGGGCTTGCATTCACTGGAATTTAGAAGGATGAGAGGGTGATCTTATAGAAACATGTACAATTCTTAAAGGATTGGACAGGATAGTTGCAGAAAAAAATGTTCCCGATTTTGGGGGAGTCCAGAACCAGGGGTCACAGTTTAAGAATAAGGGGCAGGCCATTTAGGACTGAGATGAGGAAAAACTTCTTCACCCAGAGAGTTGTGAAGCTAGACTTAGAGATACAGCACAGAAACAGGCCCGTCGGCCCACCGGGTCCGTGCCGCCCAGCGATCCCCGCACATTAACACTATCCTACACCCACTAGGGACAATTTTTACATTTACCAAGCCAATTAACCTACAAACCTGTACGTCTTTGGAGTGTGGGAGGAAAACGAAGATCTCTGAGAAAACCCACGCAGGTCATGGGGAGAACGAACAAACTCCGTACAGACAACACCCGTAGTCGGGATCGAACCTGAGTCTCCGGCGCTGCATTCGCTGTAAGGCAGCAACTCTACCGCTGCGCCACCGTGCCGCACTGTGGAATTCTCAGCCACAGAAGGCAGTGGAGGCCAATCCACTGGATGTTTTCAAGAGAGAGTTAGATATCGCTCTTAGGGCTAATGGAATCAAGGTGATGTGGGGAAAAAGCAGGAAAGGGGGTATTGATTTTGGATGATCAGCCGTGAATGGCGGTGCTGGCTCGAAGGGCCGAATGGCCTTCTCCTGCACCTTTTTTTTCTATGTTTCTGTGTTTGCAAACTAAAGAAAGGCACATTACCTGCCTCGGCGGGCAAGACTTTAGCTTTGAGGATGTTGGGAACCCGCTGGGCGACGTTGGGGAGAGCGATGGTGGGAATTTCATCTTCGGTCACTGACACTATTTCGATCTTTGCGTCTTCCTCTGCCTGCGTCGCTGGCTCAGACGTACCCTGACCGTGAGGGAGAAAACAAAGCAAAACATTGGCATTGTCACAACATTAGTTTATAGACAAAAGACAATAGGTGCAGGAGTAGGCCATTCGGCCCTTCGAGCCAGCGCCGACATTCAATGTGATCATTTTAGTTCAGTTTAGTTCAATTTGGAGATACAGCGCCGAAACAGGCCCTTTCGGCCCACCGGGTCCGCGCCGACCAGCGATCCCCGCACATTAAAACTATCCCTGAACTGTCACTGAAAGGAAGCATGCAGGTACAGCAGGCAGTGAAGAAAGCCAATGGAATGTTGGCCTTCATAACCAGAGGAATTGAGTATAGGAGCAAAGAGGTCCTTCTGCAGTTGTACAGGGCCCCAGTGAGACCGCACCTGGAGTACTGTGTGCAGTTTTGGTCTCCAAATTTGAAGAAGGATATTCTTGCTATTGAGGGCGTGCAGCGTAGGTTTACTAGGTTAATTCCCGGAATGGCGGGACTTTCATATGTTGAAAGACTGGAGCGACTAGGCTTGTATACACTGGAATTTAGAAGGATGAGAGGAGATCTTATCGAAACGTATAAGATTATTAAGGGGTTGGACACGTTAGAGGCAGGAAACATGTTCCCAATGTTGGGGGAGTCCAGAACAAGGGGCCACAGTTTAAGAATAACGGGTAGGCCATTTAGAACTGAGATGAGGAAAAACTTTTTCAGTCAGAGAGTTGTGAAACTGTGGAATTCTCTGCCTCAGAAGGCAGTGGAGGCCAAATCTCTGAATGCATTCAAGAGAGAGCTAGATAGAGCTCTTAAGGATAGCGGAGTCAGGGGGTATGGGGAGAAGGCAGGAACGAGGTACTGATTGAGAATGATCAGCCATGATCACATTGAATGGCGGTGCTGGCTCGAATGGCCGAATGGCCTCCTCCTGCACCTATTGTCTATTGTCTATCCCACACCCAAGAGGGCACTTTTTACATTTACCCAGCCAATTAACCTACAAACCCGCTCGTCTTTGGAGTGTGGGAGGAAACCGAAGATCTCAGAGGAAACCCACGCAGGTCACGGGGAGAGCGTGCAAACTCCGCACGGACAGCACCCACAGTCGGGATCGAACCCGGGTCTCCGGCGCTGCATTCGCTGTAAGGCAGCAACTCTACCGCTGTGCCACCGTGACCGCCCTAACTCCACTGTGTGGGGGAGTGGTGGTTGTTTGGGGATGAGCATCAGAGATCGTGACCAACGACCCAAACAAGCGAGGTTGAATCTTTATATCATATCATATATATACAGCCGGAAACAGGCCCCTTCGGCCCACCAAGTCCGTGCCGCCCAGCGATCCCCGTACATTAACACTATCCTACACCCACTAGGGACAATTTTTACATTTACCCAGCCAATCGACCTACAAACCTGCACGTCTTTAGAGTGTGGGAGGAAACCGAAGATCCCGGAGGAAACCCACGCAGGTCACGGGGAGAACGTACAAACTCCATACAGACAGCGCTTGCGGTCGGGATCGATCCCGGGTCTTCGGCGCTGCATTCGCTGTGAGGCGGCAACTCTACTTCCGCGCCACCGTGACCGCCCACGGACTCGGGGAGAACGTACGAGCTCCGTACAGACGTTACCCGCTGTCAGGATTGCGCGCTGGCACAGCTCCAGAGACCCCGATTCGATCCTGACCACAGGGGCCACCCGTGCGGAGTTTGCACGTTCTCCCTGTGACCTGCGTGGGTTTTCTCCGGGTGCTCCGGTTTCCACCCACACTCCAAAGACGTGCAAGTTTTGTAGGTTCATTGGCTTCTCTAAATTTTCGCTGGAGCGTTGGATAGAATTAGTGCATGGGTAATCACTGGTCAAGCATGGACTCGATGGGCCGAAGGGCCAGTTTCCACACTGTATCTGTAAACTACACTAAACTAACCTGCCTCCTGTATCAGCGTGTCCCATTCACCCACCATCGAATAAGAGAAAAAGTTGTCTCGCAGGTTGCTATTCAATCTTTCCCCTCTCCTCTGCATGGATACGTTTTTTCTGCATTCTTTTAGGTCCAATCTAAGAGATGGTCTCTCCCTCAGACTCCTGCACTCCAGAGAAAACAATCAAAGTAGGTGCAAAAAAAGACATAAAGTACTGGAGTAACTCAGCCAAGTCATGCAGCATCACTGGAGAACAAGGACAGGCGCTGTTTTCCGTCACCCATCCTTGCCCTCCAGTGATGCTGCCTGACCCGCTGAGTTACTCCAGCACTCTGCCTTATTTTATAAACCAGCATCTGCAGTTTAGTTTAGTTTAGTTGTGAGATACGGCGTAGAGACGGGTCCTTCGGCCCACTCTGTCCGTGCCGACCAGCGATCCCTGCACACCAGGGAACATTTACAATCTCTTCCGAAGCTGAATAACCTACAAACCTGCACGTCTTTGGAGTGTGGGAGGAAATCGGAGCGCCCGGAGAAAACCCACGCTGGTCACGGGGGAGAACGTGCCAACTCCGTACAGACAGCGCCCATTGTCAGGATCGAATCGGGCCTCTGGCGCTGTGAGGCAGCAACTCTACCGCTGCGCCACCGTGCCACCCTTCCCCACGGTTTGCCCAACCTCTCCTTCGAGCCAAACAGAGTTAAAGTTTCAGGTCGGAACTGGGAATCGCAGAAAGAGAGGGTGAACATCACGCAAAGAGTTCTTTGGTTAGCACGCAACTTAAGGGCCTGTCCCGGTTATGCGGTTTTGTAGGCGACTGCCGGCGACTGTCAAAGTCGTGGCAGACCGCCGAGATTTTCTTTTACCCCGCGACAATGACCGCGACAATGACCAGGACAACGACCACGACAACGACCACGACAATGACCACGACAATGACCACGACAATGACCACGACAATGACCACGACAATGACCACGACAATGACCACGACAATGACCACGACAATGACCATGACAATGACCAGGACAATGACCACGACAATGACCACAACAATGACCACGACAATGACCACGACAATGACCACGACAATGACCACGACAACGACCACGACAACGACCACCACAATGACCACCACAATGACCACGACAATGACCACGACAATGACCACCACAATGACCACGACAGTGACCACGACATTGACCGCGACAATGCCGAGTCAGGTCGATACCAGTCACTTTTTTCGTGAAACTAGCACCTGGCTAAGAGATTACACCGTCTTCGGAAACATCGCGAAATCCCCACGCTTACCTGACCGTCAAACCGTCGCCTCCAATCTACCCGTCAAATGTCCTGACGGTAAATAAACTGGTTAAACAAAACTACCTTCTGTTGTTTTCAAATGCCTTTCCTTAATTTAATATTACGTGCTTCTAAACGCATCTGCGACAACCTGGCAAACCTGCTACGATACCTGGCGACAAGCCAGCTGTCGCCGAGAAATTTCTATCTGGAAAATGTTTCCGCGATGCGCCGAGATCCGCAGTGATTCGTTGAAGACTCCTCACGATCGTGCCCACAACACCCCGGCAAACGTTCAGCGACAGCCTAGTCACTGGCAGTCACCTTATCATTGCCTAAGTGGGACCGGCCCTTAAAGCTTTTCACTGCACCGTGACAAAAAAAACGAACGTAAAATTAACTGAGCTAAAAAGTCCGTTCGATTGAGACACAAAACCACTGTCCAAACAGCCGACCAAAAAGATGACATTTTCGCAGTCCCGGTTATTCCTCGCTAACTTACTTCCACGGATGCCATTTTGTGCCGGGGCGGTGAATCCAAGTCGGGGGTTAACGCATGGGGAAGACCGCACGGACGGTCTCCGCTGTCTGAGTAGCTGCCTGCTGGAGGAACGATGACTGCCTCGAGCTGGCGGATAGTTCAGTCCGTGGCTATCAGGTTCCCCCCCTCTGCTGAACAGGTGGCTATAGAAACCGAGCCTCACCGCAGGACTCCTCATTACGGTCTGAATCGAGCGGTAAGCCAACACCTCCTCTGCGTTTGTCACATAAATATAACAGGAGGTGTGCATGAGAACTCTGGTGTCAATGGGGCATGAAGCACACAGGTTCAATAGACAACAGACAATAGGTGCAGGAGGAGGCCATTCGGCCCTTCGAGCCAGCACCGCCATTCAATGTGATCATGGCTGATCATTCTCAATCAGTACCCCGTTCCTGCCTTCTCCCCATACCCCCTGACTCCGCTATCCTTAAGAGCTCCATCTAGCTCTCTCTTGAATGCATTCAGAGACTTGGCCTCCACTGCCTTCTGAGGCAGAGAATTCCACAAATTCACAACTCTCTGACTGAAAACGTTTTTCCTCATCTCCGTTCTAAATGGCCTACCCCTTATTCTTAAACTGTGGCCCCTGGTTCTGGACTCCCCCAACATCTAAGTGTCTTTGAAATGTTCTTATATTCCCTGCCTGAACTACCTCCTTGTGGCAGATAGACATAAAATGCTGGAGTAACTCAGCAGGACAGGCAGCATCTCTGGAGAGAAGGAATGGGCGACATTTCGGATCGAGACCCTTCTTCAGACCTGCTGTCTGAGTTACTCCAGCATTTTGTGTCTATCTTCAGTTTAAACCAGCATCTGCAGTTCCTTCCTACACACATCACCTCTGGCAGATGGTTTCATATACCGACCTCCCTCTGTGTGAAAACGTTGCCCCTCGAGCTCCCGTTAAATCTTGCCTCCAGCTATCTGGGTTTTTTTTCTGGTTATTGGGTTTCCTGGTCATTTTAATCTGTTCACTGCCAATTTTTTTATTTCACTATTAGCCATGAGCCAGGTATTCTTTGGGGGGGCACTGAACAGGTTAAAACAGGTTGCCATCTTGGTTCTTTCAGAAGGTCCTTCAAAACATCAAGAGTTCATCGAACGACTGAAGATTTATCCTCAGTTGCACGCAAAGTCCGATGACCAAAGTTGGATATACCTTCCGTAAGTAGGCTTCATGATCGATCCAAGTTCCACGGAATCATGGACAACATATCAATAGACAAAAGACAATAGACAATAGGTGCAGGAGTAGGCCATTCGGCCCTTTGAGCCAGCACCACCATTCAATGTGATCATAGTTGATCATTCTCAATCAGTACCCCGTTCCTGCCTTCTCCCCATACCCCTGACTCCGCTATCCTTAAGAGCTCTATCTAGCTCTCTCTTGAATGCATTCAGAGAATTGGCCTCCACTGCCTTCTGAGGCAGAGAATTCCACAGATTCACAACTCTCTGACCGAAAACGTTTTTCCTCATCTCCGTTCTAAATGGCCTACCCCTTATTCTTAAACTGTGGCCCCTTGTTCTGGACTCCCCATAACATTGGGAACATGATTCCTGCCTCTAACGTGTCCAACCCCTTAATAATCTTATACGTTTCGATAAGATCCCCTCTCATCCTTCTAAATTCCAGTGTATACAAGCCTAGTCGCTCCGGTCTTTGAACATGTGACAGTCCCGCCATTCCGGGAATTAACCTAGTAAACCTACGCTGCATGCCCTCAATAGCAAGAATATCCTTCCTCAAATTTGGAGACCAAAACTGCACACAGTACTCCAGGTGCGGTCTCACTAGGGCCCAGTACAACTGCAGAAGGACCTCTTTGCTCCTATACTCAACTTCTCTTGTTATGAAGGCCAACATTCCATTGGCTTTCTTCACTGCCTGCTGTACCTGCATGCTTCCTTTCAGTGACTGATGCACTAGGACACCCAGATCTCGTTGTACATCCCCTTTTCCTAACTTGACACCATTCAGATAATAATCTGCCTTCCTATTCTTACCACCAATGTGGATAACCTCACACTTATCCACATTAAAAAGAATCTGCCATGCATCCGCCCACTCACACAACCTGTCCAAGTCACCCTGCAACCTCATAGCATCTTCCTCACAGCTCACACTACCACCCAGCTTTGTATCATCTGCAAATTTGCTAATGGTACTTTTAATTGCTTCATCCAAGTCAATAATTGCATCCTGTAAGAAGTTACAAGAAATCTGTTTACAGCAGGAGAGGGTTAATACTGGAGTAACTCAGCAGGTCAGGCAGCATCTCTGGAGAGAAGGAATGGGTGACGTTTCGGGTCGAGACCCTTCTTCAGTCTGCCTGACCCGCTGAGTTACTCCAGCATTTTGTGTCTACCTTCGATTTGAACCAGCATCTGCAGTTCTTTCCTGCACAGGAGAGGGTTAATATTTTGTTCCAAGTTAATTAATGGCGTATGGGTGGAAGCAAATGTGAAAGATGGCCCACAAACCCACGATGCAGTCATCGCACTTTAGTGTGGTTGTTAGTGTGGTTGGACCGCACTGTGCAGCCAACGTTACCCGTGCAAGTTCCTCTGTGCAAGGCGGTGCACTCCCTGTCATTAACCCGCGTCGATCACCGCCACGGGGGGAATCCCTGGAGCTGGTGGGACCAGTGTTGCCACGGGATCGGGAGCGGGTCGCCTGTGTGTCGCCTGTGTGTACGAGCGTGGAAGATGTGAGGAGGGAAGGAACAAACGCAGACGGCCGCGGCTCCAACGACTCGCCTAGCCTGTCCCAACGTCAGCCCGCCTGCACTTGCAACCTCAACCGCAGAGGAATGGCGAGGAGCGGCGAGCACGTGGGCACGCCGCCACCCACCGCCTCTGTGCGATGATCAGCGTGGGGCGCCCTGTCGTGGAGGGAACAAGGGAATGCTGGAGATAGACAGAAGCTTTGTATCATCTGCAAATTTGCTAATGGTACTTTTAATCCCTTCATCCAAGTCAATAATTGCACCCTGTAAGAAGTTACAAGAAATCTGTTTACAGCAGGAGAGGGTTAATACTGGAGTAGCTCAGCGGGTCAGGCAGCATCTCTGGACAGGACGAGTGGGTCAAGGCCCTTCTTCTGAAGGTCCCGCTGAGTTACTCCAGCATTTTGTGACTATCTCTGGTTTAAACCAGCATCTGCAGTTCCTTCCCGCACAAGGACTGTCATAGGTTGAAAGACTGGAGCGACTAGGCTTGTATACACCGGGATTTAGAAGGATGAGAGGGGATCTTATCGAAACGTATAAGATTATTAAGAGGTTGGACACGTTGGAGGCAGGAAACATGTTCCCAATGTTGGGGGAGTCCAGAGCAAGGGGCCACAGTTTAAGAATAAGGGGTAGGCCATTTAGAACGGAGATGAGGGAAAACTTTTTCAGTCAGAGAGTTGTGAATCTGTGGAATTCTCTGCCTCAGAAGGCAGTGGAGGCCAATTCTCTGAATGCATTCAAGAGAGAGCTAGAAACATAGAAACATAGAAACATAGAAAATAGGTGCAGGAGTAGGCCATTCGGCCCTTCGAGCCTGCACCGTCATTCAATATGATCATGGCTGATCATCCAGCTCAGTATCCCGTACCTGCCTTCTCTCCATACCCTCTGATCCCTTTAGTCACAAGGGCCACATCTAACTCCCTCTTAAATATAGCCAATGAACTGGCCTCAACTACCTTCTGTGGCAGAGAATTCCACAGACTCACCACTCTCTGTGTGAAGAAATGTTTTATCATATCGGTCCTAAAAGACTTCCCCCTTATCCTTAAGCTGTGACCCCTGGTTCTGGATTTCCCCATCATCGGGAACAATCTTCCCGCATCTAGCCTCTCCAACCCCTTAAGAATTTTATATGTTTCTATAAGATCCCCCCTCAGTCTTCTAAATTCCAGTGAGTATAAGCCTAGTCTATCCAGTCTTTCTTCATATGAAAGTCCTGCCATCCCAGGGATCAATCTGGTGAACCTTCTCTGTACTCCCTCTAAGGCTAGCTGGAGCTCTTAAGGATAGCGGAGTCAGGGGGTACAGGGAGAAGGCAGGAACGGGGTACTGATTGAGAATGATCAGCCATGATCACATTGAATGGCGGTGCTGGCTTCGAAGGGCCGAATGGCCTCCTCCTGCACCTATTGTCTATTGTCTATTGTCTATTGTCTATTGTGCATGCAGTACAGCATTAGACCACAGGATGGCGGAAAGGCTCCATGTAAATGGTTACCATTATTAGAGCCATCGATTCAACTTGACCAAGATACCCTTCTGAATTGTGGAGCAGACTGAAAGGGACTGGCACAAAATGATGCACAGATTCTCTTGCACAGAGTAGGGGAATCGAGGACCAGAGGACATAGGTTCACGGTGAAGGGGAAAAGATTTTAGTAGGAATCTGAGGGTTAACTTTTTCACACAGAGGGTGGTGGGTGTATGGAACGAGCTGCCAGAGGAGGTAGTTGAGGCAGGGACTATCCCAACGTCTATCCCAGCTAGACAGGTACATGGATAGGACAGGTTTGGAGGGATATGGACCAAGCGCAGGCAGGTGGGACTAGGGTAGCTGGGACAAGTTGGCCGGTGTGGGCGAGTTGGGCCGAAGGGCCTGTTTCCACACTGTATCATTCTATGACTCTATGAAAGTGCTGGGGTAACTCAGCGGGTCAGGCAGCATCTCTGGAGGACAAGGATAGGTGACGTTTCACAGAGTGCTGGGGTAACTCAACGGGTCAGGCAGCATCTCTGGATGACAAGGATAGGTGATGCTTTGGGTTGAGACCCCTCTTCAGTTCCGTGAGAACCTCCCTCATTGCTTCCCCACTCTGTCGTAGTTGTACGTCTACTTTACTTTACTTTGGAGATACTCACCAGGGACAATTAACAACTTTTTTTACAGAAGCCAATTGACTCACAAGCCTGCACGTCTTTGGAGCGCGGGAGGAAACCGGAGATCTCGGAGAAAACCCACACGCAGGTCACGGGGTGAACGTACAAACTCCGTACAGACAGCGCCCGTAGTCGGGATGGAACCCGGGTCTCCGGCGCTGTGAGGCAGCAACTCTACCGCTGCGCCACCGTGCCGCCCTTCTCAACCCCATTCTCCTGCTGTCTCCCCATAACCCTGCCTCCTGGATTTAGACAATAGACAATAGACAATAGGTGCAGGAGGAGGCCATTCGGCCCTTCGAGCCAGCACCACCATTCAATGTGATCATGGCTGATTTCTGATTTCTGATCCTCCGATATCTACCTCTTTCTCTTTTGCATTTTCTAGATCACTCTTAACTTTACACACTGTGGGTGGAACGGTAGAAATGTTAAAAAAAAAATGTTTAAAAAAGGGCGGTCACGTTGGCGCAGCGGTAGAGTTGCCGCCTTACAGCGAATGCAGCGCCGGAGACTCAGGTTCCATCCCGACTACGGGCGCCGTCTGTACGGAGTTTGTATGTTCTCCCCGTGACCTGCGTGGGTTTTCTCCGAGATCTTCAGTTTCCTCCCACGCTCCAAAGACGTGCGGGTTTTGCAGGTTAATTGACTCGGTATCAATGTAAAAATCGTCCCAGGTTGGGATCGCTGGTCGGCGCGGACGGGCCTGTTTCCGCGCTGTATCTCTGAGCTAGATCGTCCCTGCCGCGCGTAAGATGGTCCCTGGGATGGCAGGACTGTCATATGAAGAAAGACTGGATAGACTCGGCTTGTACTCGCTGGAATTTAGAAGACTGAGGGGGGATCTTATAGAAACATATAAAATTCTTAAGGGGTTGGAGAGACTAGATGCGGGAAGATTGTTCCCGATGTTGGGGGAGTCCAGAACCAGGGGTCACAGCTTAAGGATAAGGGGGAAGTCTTTTAGGACCGAGATGAGAAAACATTTCTTCACACAGAGAGTGGTGAATCTGTGGAATTCTCCGCCACAGAGGGTAGTTGAGGCCAGTTCATTGGTTATATTTAAGAGGGAGTTAGATGTGGCCCTTGTGGCTAAAGGGATCAGGGGGTATGGAGAGAGGGCAGGTACGGGATACTGAGCTGGATGATCAGCCATGATCATATTGAATGGCGGTGCGTACAGGCTCGAAGGGCCGAATGGCCTACTCCTGCACCTATTTTCTATGTTTCTATGTTTCTATGTCAGTGGACGCTGTTGGTAGAAGTGACGACGCCTATTTCTACAAACGGGCGGGTGGGTGGTCGGCACTGGCCCTGTGGGCAGAAGGGCCAGATTCCATGCTAGCTCTATGATTCGATCACCCGTGCTCCGACTGAGGAGGGGGGAGGTGTGCGAAGGCGGGCATGGCCGCTGCACCCCCCTCGGAAATGCACCAGAGTCGGGACGTGGGACAGGATACGTGCGCTGACTAACGCCCGCCCGCCCGCCCGCCCGCCCGCCCGCCCGGGTTAACAGGATGTGTGTCTCAGACCAACATCAGCAAACATCAGCGGCATCCTCTGAGAGATGTGAACTGCATGACAGCGTTGGATAAGATCACAGGTTCCAGGAGCAGATTTAGGCCATAGACAATAGACAATAGACAATAGGTGCAGGAGGAGGCCATTCGGCCCTTCGAGCCAGCACCGCCATTCAATGTGATCATGGCTGATCATTCTCAATCAGTACCCCGTTCCTGCCTTCTCCCCATACCCCCTGACTCCGCTATCCTTAAGAGCTCTGTCCAGCTCTCTCTAGAATTCAATCATGGAAACATAGAAAATAGGTGCAGGAGGAGGCCATTCGGCCCTTCGAGCCAGCACCGCCATTCATTGTAATCATGGCTGATCACCCACAATCAGTAACCCGTGCCTGCCTTCTCCCCGTATCCCTCGATTCCACTTGCCCCTCGAGCTCGATCTAACTCTCCTTTAAATTCATCCAGTGAATTGGCCTCCACTGCCCTCTGTGGCAGAGAGTTCCACAAATTCTCAACTCTCTGGGTGAAAAAGTTTCTTCTCACCTCAGTTTTAAATGGCCTCCCCTTTACTCTTATTCTGATCTATCATGTTCATGATCGATATGATCATGGCTGATCTATCTCTCTCCCTCCTAACCCCATTCTCCTGCCTTCTCCCCATAACCCCTGACACCCGCACTGATCAAGAATCTGTCAATCTCCGCCTTAAATTATCCATTGACTTGACCTCCACAGCCGTCTGTGGCAACGAGTTCCACAGATTCACCACTCACTGACTAAAGAAGTCCCTCCTCGTCCCCTTCCTGAAGGTACGTCCATTATTCTGAGGCTGTGGCCTCCAGTCCTGGACTCTCCCACCAGTGGAAACATCCTCTCCACTTCCAAACCTTGCTTAGATTGGCTTCAGAAGGTGGACGCAGAGCGCTGGAGTAACTCAATAGGTCAGGCAGCACCTCTGGAGAAAAGGAACAGGTGATGTTTCAGGTCGAGACTTTTCCTCAGACCCCAAAACGTCACCTATTCCCTTTCTCCAGAGATGCTGTCCGACTCACTGGTTACTCCAGCGTTTTGTGCCTATCTTTGGTGCAAGCCAGCATCTGCTGATCTTTCCTGCACATTGATAAGAGGAACTTCGCAAAGGGTGGGGTTACCTCCAGGTGACAAGCTGTAGGGAAAGTTGTGGCGCGGTGGCGCAGCGGTAGAAATCGCTGCCTCACAGCGCCGTAGACCCGGGTTCGATCCCGACCGCGGGTGCTGCCTGTACGGAGTTTGTACGTTCTCCCCGTGACCTCGTGGGTTTTCTCGGGGTGTTCCGGCTTTCTCCCACACTCGTAAAGCCCTAGGGTCGTAAGCGATAGGAGTAGAATTAGGCCATTCGGCCCATCGGGTCTACTCTGCCATTCAATCGTGGCTGATCTATCTCTCCCTCCTAACCCCATTCTCCTCCCTTCCCCACCCAAGACTCGAAAGGCTTGCGGGTTTGCAGGTTAATGGCCTTCTGCAAACTGTCCCTGGGTGCGGGGATCGCCGGTCGGCACGGACTCGGAGGGCCGAAGGGCCTGCTTCCGCGCTGCGTCTTGTAAGATTTGAGAAGTTTTCCCTCATTCTGAAAGCAACACCAAACCAAAGAGCTGCAGTTTGGACATTTTAAACGGGAGACTGGGGCTGATAGCGGAGAAAGGCTGCGGTCAGTTTACCAAGGGATGTCACAATCCGTGGGTCCTAAGATGGCCGCAGAACCTCGTGACCAGCCACAAAAGCAAAAACCTTACAGCCCAGTCTCTAGGTTTCTGCAAAGCCACGGCCAGAACAATGGATGGGTATTGGCCATGCAGAAACCTGCGAAACCAGGTCGAAGTCCAGACACTGGGGCGCTGACATCAGCATACTCACAATGCCCCAAGCCGACCTACACAGTTAATCCCGTTAAGCGGGCACAATAGCCCATAGAAAACTACCTGGTAGGTGATGGGAAACCAGTTAAACCCATCACCTCGCAACGAAATACCAATTAACACCGTCTGGCCATCCCCGGTACCCCCCGGACATAAGCGCAGATCAGAGAGAAAACTCAATACATATCTTTTAAACAAAGAGATCCCGAGATCTGGCGGGAGATAGGACGGGTCAGAATTAGTATAACTGGCCACGACTTTTGGGTTTTAAACGCGTGCAAGGCAGAAGTCAAACGGATGCAGGAGGAAGAAAAGACAGGCAAGTGGAGGCCTGTGGATTCAAGGCCGGGGACATCTTCTGCCTCCAGGACTTCCCAGGTAACGGATATTTCGACGTTACCTTCCAGAACCCGTCGGGATGGCAGAAGTTGCTGCAGGACTTCCGGGAGAAGGGGGATGAAGCCCCGCTGTCGCTCCTGAAGGTGCAGCCGCTCTTCACCCTCCCCACCCAGAGGGAACGGATGATCACGGTGCACATGTTTAACCCACATGTGCCCGTCGTGGATGTCCTCACCTTCCTTGCGCGCTACGTCGAAGGGGCCGGGAACTGCGTGGACATAAAGGACTTGTTCGGGATCTGGACGAGCAAGAGGCAGGTAAAGGTGAAGCTGAGGGTGGACGGGAAGGGATTCATCATCCACCCTCCCTCGGTGTTCGCTATCGGAGGGAACCGGGGCTACATGACGTACGCGGGGCAGCCCAGGGTGTGCAGGAAATGCAACAAACCTGGGCACGTGGCGGCAGAATGCAGGACAGTCGTCTGCAGAAACTGCAAGTTAGAAGGCCACGAGACAAGGGATTGTAAAGAGAGTAAGAGCTGCAACCTGTGTGGGGAGGCAGGCCACCTTTACAGGGCCTGCCCTAAAAGAGCAAGCACTTATGCACAGGCGATAAGAGGGGCCGCTGCCAGCACCCCCAGGGTGGACGAGACGCCTCCTACCACGGAAAAAGTCCAAAAAGGAAAGGAGAGCAGGGGCGAGGACAACGCGACCACCAGGAGCCCCCAACCGCAGGACAGAGCCCCCCAGGCCCCTGCCCACGAGGGTGAGTCGATGGAAGAGGGGGAACAGGAAGAGGACGAATGGAAGGTGGTACAGTCGAGGAAAACATTGAAGGCTGTGCGCACGGAGAAAAAGGCGGAGGGGGTAAGCAAGTCCCAAAAAAGAGTCCTCTCCCAGGACGAGGCCAGCAGCCTCTCCGCATCGGAGGATGAGACGACCAGGAAGAGCCGACAACGGAGGCAGAGGCAGAGGAAGAAAACGGGGGAGGAGGAAGGTAAGAGAAAGAACGTGTCTGTTGCCCCCCAGCCCCAGGAGACTGGGAGCAGTGCCAATGGGCCCCAGCCCCAGGAAACTGGGAGCAGTGCCAATGGGCCCCAGCCCCAGGAAACTGGGAGCAGTGCCAATGGGCCCCAGCCCCAGGAGACTGGGAGCAGTGCCAATGGGCCCCAGCCCCAGGAGACTGGGAGCAGTGCCAATGGGCCCCAGCCCCAGGAGACTGGGAGCAGTGCCAATGGGCCCCAGCCCCAGGAGACTGGGAGCAGTGCCAATGGGCCCCAGCCCCAGGAGACTGGGAGCAGTGCCAATGGGCCACAGCTCCGGGAGACTGGGAGCAGTGCCAATGGGCCACAGCTCCGGGAGACTGGGAGCAGTGCCAATGGACCCCAGCCCCAGGAGACTGGGAGCGGCACAACGGCCAATGGGCCCCAGCCCCAGGAAACTGGGAGCAGTGCCAATGGGCCCCAGCCCCAGGAGACCGTGAGCGGCACAACGGCCAATGGGCCCCTGCTCCGGGAGACTGGGAGCAGTGCCAATGGGCCACAGCTCCGGGAGACCGTGAGCGGCACAACGGCCAATGGGCCCCTGCTCCGGGAGACCGTGAGCGGCACAACGGCCAATGGGCCCCTGCTCCGGGAGACCGGGAGCGGCACAATGGCCAATGGGCCCCAGCTCCGGGAGACCGGGAGCAGTGCAGTGGCCAATGGGCCTCAGCTCCGGGAGACCGGGAGCAGTGCAGTGGCAAATGGGCCCCAGCTCCAGGACACTGGGAGCAGCGCAGGGGCCTCGCCAGAAAATATACCCTGTGCTGAGGAAGCCACCAACCTGTACCACTACCTGTGCGACAAAAACGTACAGGAACTCAGCCAGATGATTGGCATGCGGGAGGATCGCCTGGGACACTAAAGGACAATGGAGCTGAAACTGGCATCCTTAAACGTGCGCAGTGTGAAGAGCACTGCGCGATGTGTAACCGCCTTGCAGTACCTGGCCAAGGGAAAGGCGGATGTGACTTTTTTACAGGAGTGCGGGCTGCCACACCTTCGCTGCTATCGGAGGTGGTCGCGATGGTGGCCCCACGGACTGTCGGTATGGTCGGGGGGAAATGATTGTCGTGCGTCCGGTCTGGGGATCTTGCTGCGGGGAGGGGGCTTCACCATCACTGAGGTAAGGGAGGTGGTGGGGGGTCGTCTCTTGGTGGTGGATGTAATGTACCGTGGTTCTCCGCTCCGGCTGATTAATGTGTATGCCTCACCCAGGTGGAGCGAGCGGGTGGCCGTCCTCCAGCAGCTCCCACCGCTGCTGGCCACGTCTAGACCGCTCGTTCTGGCCGGTGACTTCAACTGCATCATCGATGCGGCTGGACGATCCGGCAGTGCCAACCACAGACTGGACGGCACCTCCAAACTCCTGGTGGAAACGGTCAAAGATGCAAAGCTGCGCGACGCCTTCAGTGACCCTGCAGGCGGAGTCCAGCCACGGTTCACCTGGTCAGGACCGAACGGTTCAGCCCAGTCCCGGATAGACTTCCTCTTCACATCGAGGGCCGTCACGGTCAGACACACCGACCTCGCGCCGGTGTTCTTCTCTGACCACTGCCTCCTTCATGCCACCTGTCACCTACAGGAGGACCGGAAGGCGGGCAGAGGGACGTGGAAGCTAAACGTGGAGCTGTTGACCCCAGAGAACGTTAAGGAGCTAAAGAGGGACTACGCATGTTGGAGAACTGTGAGGCCCCTCTTTGACTCCCAGACACTCTGGTGGGAGGCAACAAAGGAGAACATCAAGAAGTTCTTCGTCTCCAAAGGTGTTCAGAGAGCAAGACAGGGTAAGAGGGAACTGTGTCAACTCCAGACAGATTTGCAGCAGCTACTCCTTCTGCAGAGGAGAGGGGTGGATGTGAGGGAGGAACTGAGAGAGTTGAAGGGCCGGCAAGCTCGGCCCTTTACCTCTGAATCCTCCAAAATCATCTTCAGGTCCAGGGTCCGCCATGTTGAGCAGGATGAGACGTGCTCACGTTACTTCTTCCATAAGGTTCACAGGGGGAGCTCTGTGATCAAAAGCCTTAGGGAGGAGGTAACATCCTCGCAGACAGACATGCTCAAGATCTGCAGATCCTTTTATAAGGATCTGTACGATGTAAAGACCACAGACAGCACCGCCTCCCAAAACTTCCTGTCCTCCATCACGGAAGTCTTGGACGACAGCAAGCGGGAGAGTCTGGACCAACCACTGACCCTGGAGGAGCTGACTGGCTCCATCCGTTCCTTTGACTCGAGTAAAACTCCCGGAGGCGATGGCTTACCGGCAGAGTTGTACTCGGCTCTGTGGGACTGGGTGGGCCCGGACCTGCTGGAAGTGTACAACGATATACTTCTAGCCGGCAGCATGTCAGACTCTATGAGGAAGGGCAACATCACCCTGATCTACAAGCAGAAGGGGGAGATGAATGACTTAAGGAATTGGAGACCCATCACATTGTTGAATGTAGACTACAAGATCCTGTCTAAGGCCATCGCCAACCGGGTCAAGTCTGCTCTGGGACAGGTGATCCACCCGGACCAAACCTGTGCTGTACCTGGCAGGAAAATCTCAGACAGCCTGGTGCTGCTGAGAGATACCATTGCCTACGTGCAGGACAGACGGGTGGATGCCTGCCTGGTCAGCTTGGACCAGGAGAAGGCCTTCGACAGGATATCGCACACGTACATGAGGGACGTGCTCTCCAAAATGGGCTTTGGGGAGGGAATCAAGAAGTGGATACAACTGCTCTACTCCGATATCTGTAGTGCAGTCCAAATTAATGGGTGGGAATCAGACAGCTTCCCCGTCAGGTCTGGAGTCAGGCAGGGTTGCCCTCTTTCCCCTGTCTTGTTCGTCTGTTGCATTGAACCCTTTGCCGAATCCATCAGGAAGGATGCGAGCATAAGAGGAGTGACACTGCCAGGCAGTGGGGGCACTCAGGTCAAGGCCTCCCTGTACATGGACGATGTCGCCGTCTTCTGCTCGGATCCAGGGTCGGTCCGCAGACTGATCAGCGTCTGCGACCAGTTTGAGTTGGCCACGGGGGCCAGGGTAAACCGCAGGAAGAGCGAGGCCATGCTCTTTGGCAACTGGCCCGACCGATCTTCCATCCCCTTCACCATCAAGCCTGACTTCCTGAAGGTGCTGGGGATCTGGTTCGGGAAGGCTGAGGCATGTAACAAAAATTGGCTGGAGCGGATAGCCAAGGTGGGGAAGAAGCTGGAGCTGTGGAAGCAGCGCTCCCTCTCCATCACGGGGAAAAACCTGGTCATCAGGTGTGAGGTGCTCTCGGGGCTGCTGTACTTGGCGCAAGTGTGGCCCGTCCCTCCCTCCAACGCCAAGGGGATCACCTGGGCCGTCTTCCACTTCATCTGGGGGTCGGCGATGGACCGGGTGCGACGGGCCACAATGCACAAGTCGGCAGACAACGGGGGTAAAGACGTGCCCAACGTCGCCCTCATTCTGATGGCCACTTTCGTGTGTGGCTGCATCAGGCGGAGCATAGAGCCAAGGCACGTGGGCACCAAATGCCACTACCTGCTGAGGTTCTACCTGTCCCCGGTGTTGCGAAGGATGGGCCTGGCGCAGATGCCACGCAATGTGCCAGTCAGCTGGACATTGCCGAACCATCTGTCGTTTGTGGACAGGTTCTTCCGGACCAACACCTTTGACCACAAGTCCATCGGGCAGTGGTCAGCACGGAACGTCCTGCAGGCACTGCAGGGGAATGACTCCATGGATCCTGTGGCGTGTTTCCCAGAACAGACAGCCCAGCTTGTCTGGCAAAATGCCTCATCGCCAGTACTCACCAACAAGCACCAAGACCTGGCTTGGCTGGCGGTGAGGGGAGCCCTCCCAGTCAGATCCTTCCTGCACCGCCGGAACCTCACTACCGGCGCACGCTGCCCTCGGGACGGCTGCTACGTAGAGGAAACGGTGGCCCACCTCTTCAAAGAGTGTGGATTTGCCAGGAGAGTCTGGAGAGGTCTGCAGGGGTCCCTGTCACGATTCATTCCGAGCAGCTCCGTCACAGAGGACTCGGTGCTCTACGGACTGTTCCCAGGGACGCATTCCGAGACTGACATCGAGTGCTGCTGGAAGGTCATCAACTCGGTGAAAGACGCTCTTTGGTCTGCCCGATCCTTGTTGACCTCCCAGCGGAGCGAGCTGTCCGTCAAGGAATGTTGCCGACTGGCCCACTGCAGACTGCAGGAGTACGTGCTGAGGGACGCTCTGAAGCTCGGTGCAGCCAACGCCAAGGCCCTGTGGGGGAGGACCACAGTCTAGGGTCCTTCCGCTGCTGGACATGGGGGGGGCAGGGTGTGGTGGAGAGAGACGCCCCTCCAAATAAGGGATATGTATGTAAATGTATGTAAATGTCTAAGTAAATGCCTGTATTGAATATGTAACCTCCGGAAATGTCGGATGGGTTTGTTTAAAAAAGATGTTTTGTAAATGATATTTATTACTTGAATAAAGTATTTTTTGATAAAAAAAAAAAAAAAAAAAAAAAGAAAAGACAGGCAAGAAGAAGCGAAGTGCCAGAGAGAGGAACCGGCACGCAACTCGAGAAGAAATACTGCAAGAAAACCTGCAAGGAACGCAAGAAACGGAAGGAAGAAACTCAGGGGACAAGCACGACCCTCACGGAGCAGAGGAGAAGCAGCACGAACAGCCAGTAACCCCAGTAATAGCCCCATGGTGAGCATGTACCCCGATCCTGCATATCCTGGACATAGTTTAGTGTAGAGGGGAGGGTGATTTGAATAAACGTGGGTGTGTAAAGGAATATGTGTTGGTCAATTTTGCGATGTGTCGTACGTTCCCCATCTTACAGTCGTGTACATGTCTTGTAGAACTGTGCGTTTTAGAATTCAGAGTAAAAGGTATTCATGTATATGTCTTGTAGAACTGTGCGTTTTATGATTCATAGTCAAAAGTATTCATGTAATTCGGTATGTGTCTTATAGATATGTCTTATAGAACTGTATAAGTATTCATGGACAATAGTCCCAAGCGCTCAATAAAAGCCTTTTCCATTTATAAACCCTGGTTTTCAAATCTGGTCTGGTTGAATTTTTCTGCACTATAAACGCTCCTGCATCTAAGTCCAGTGTCTAGAACCGTAGGGGGTGAGTGGGTCGAACCACTCACGGGGAACCAGTGTGCGCGGCCTGGTCAAGGGATCAGAGCAAGGCACGGGGACCGTAGGTCGGGCGAAAGCTCGGCGCAGAAACCCCTTACAGTCTCTAAAACTAAAAACTGAAAGCTTTGCACTTCCAAACATCACCGCCTCTGGAAGTGCACGAGTCATGGATGATTTATTAGCCGCTCAGAGGAAATTTGTCGTGTGCGAGTTTGGATCTGGTTTGCAAACTGCTAATTAAAATTGTTCGATGGCAGGTTCATATCCAGTGTTTACAGCAACTTAGAATGCAATGTCCCTGGGTGGATCCCCTGCTTTGTAATCAAAGGCTCCTTTGTGAGTTCATCCCACTCCCAGTTTAACGAGTCCCCTGTGTCTACGGATGACAGATGCTTCTGATTTAGAAGCGTGCACACAGCAGGTTTATGACTATCAACACTCCTGGCAATGTCAAAGACAACTGCAGCCCATAGCTTCGTTAACCCTCTCCTAAACGGGGCCGGCCACGGTGGCGCAGCGGTAGAGCGGCTGCCTTACGGCGCTAGCAGCGCCGGAGACCCGGCGGGTTCGATCCCAACCACGGGCTTTGTCTTTTTTCTCCCCGTGACCCACAATAGACAATAGACAACAGGTGCAGGAGGAGGCCATTCGGCCCTTCGAGCCAGCACCGCCATTCAATGTGATTATGGCTGATCATTCTCAATCAGTACCCCGTTCCTGCCTTCTCCCCATACCCCCTGACTCCGCTATCCTTAAGAGCTCTTTATTGTCATTGTACAGGGGTACAACGAGATTGGGAACGCGCCTCCCATACGATGCAATAAATTAATTAGCTAGTCAGTATTAATTTAAACAACCCAATGAAACAAATTGGAACAGTTTTAAAACAGAATAAAGTGCAAGTAGATCTGTGCCGGTTCACTGTGCGATGTGACCATCCGGCTCAGCAGGACCGGTTCATGGCAGCTATGGCCCTGGGGATGAAGCTGTTCCTGAGTCTGGAGGTGCGGGCGTAGAAGGCCTTGTATCGTCTGCCCGATGAAAGGAGTTCGAACAGACTGTTGCAGGGGTGTGAGGAGTCTTTGTGGATGCTGGTGGCTTTTCCGAGGCGTCGTGTGTTGTAGATGCCCTCCAAGGCTGGTAGCTGTGATCCGATGGTCCTCTGAGCTCTATGGACTACCCGCTGTAGAGCTTTCCTCTCTGCCTCCGTGCAGCTGAGATACCACACAGGGATGCCATGTGTTAGGATGCTCTCTATGGTGCAGCGGTAGAAGGTCGTCAGCATCTGTCGGGGTGGACCAGACTCGGTCTACCCCAACCGTGTACAGATGCAGAGCGAGTAATTGGACCGATGCCGAAGGATCCCCCTTGCAAGTCGCAAACCAAAACTGAGGGAAATAATCGTATTGCTCTTTCACAGGAAAGGATTAAATATCCCAGTTATTGCTGAAAGGTCGCTCAAAGTGAGGGGTGTGGGCAGGGGGGGGGGGGGGGGGGGGGGATGGGGGAGGGGGGGAGGGGGGGGAAGGCTCTTGTTCACAGAATGATGCACAGGAGAGTGCATGTCCGAACCACGTTGCTTCCTCTCTCCGTCTCTGCGGGGTTTTGCCAATGACCGTGACTGCCGCTACTTTGAGGCGAAGATGCTGCGGTCACGTTTACGAGCCGGGTGATTTGTGGGGAAGTGTGGAGGTGTGACGCTGGGAAACGCTCCCCTGCCCTCCCAGCCCCTCGTGCAGGAAGTCAGACTTACAGCGTGGACTCTGCTTGGCCTCTCCTTTCAAGTGTCGCCCTGCTGGATTGTCAGTTATCCAGCAGTCATTCCAATGGATCATAGCACCATATGTGTGTGTGTGTGTGTGTGTGTGTGTGTGTGTGTGTGTGTGTGTGTGTGTGTGTGTGTGTGTGTGTGTGTGTGTGTGTGTGTGTGTGTGAGAGTTTGTGTGCGTGTGCATGTGTATGTGCGTGCTACATGTGTGTATATGTGCATGTGTGCGTGCTTGCACGTGTGTGCATGTGTGTGTGTGCGTGTGCGCGTGCATGCATGTGTGTATATGTGTGTGTGCATGCGAGTGTGCATGTCTGTGCATGCATGTGGTTGCACCTGCATGTTTGTGTTCATGTGTGTGTGCGCGTGTGTGTGTCTTCGCTTATGCATGACCGTGTGTGTCTGTGTGCATGCGTGTATGTGCATGTGGGTGCGTGTATGTGTGTGCGCGCACATATAGAAACATAGAAAATAGGTGCAGGAGGAGGCCATTTGGCCCTTCGAGCCAGCACTGCCATTTATCTGAATGCATTCAAGAGAGAACTAGATAGAGCTCTTAAGGATAGCGGAGTCCGGGGGTATGGGGAGAAGGCAGGAACGGGGTACTGATTGAGAATGATCAGCCACGGGGTACTGATTGAGAATGATCCGACTGGCGTTGCTGGCTCGAAGGGCCGAATGGCCTACTCCTGCACCTATTGTCTATTGTCTATTGCGATCACAGCTGATCATCCATGTATATGTGTGTATGTGTGCATGTGTGTGTGTGCGCATGTGGATGTGTGTACGTGTGTGTGCGCACATATATGTGTGTATGTGTGCATCCCTACTTTGTATGCACATGCACATAGAATATAGAACAGCACAGCACAGGAACGAAGGCCCTTCGGCCCACAATATCTGTGCCAACACAATGCCAAGTTAATTAATCTCTGGCTGTGTGTGATTCATATCCCTCCGTTCCCTGCATATACATGTGTATGTCTAAATATTTCTTAAATGCCACAGTCGTATCTGTCTTCCTCGGCAGCACATTCCCGGCAATCCCCAGCCATCGCCTGTAAACCTTGTCCCACTCACCTTAAACCCACGCCCTCTAATATTTGATATCTTTACCCTGGGAAAAAGGTCCTGACTGCCTTCCCTATCCATGCCTCTCATCATTTTTTCTGTATGTTCTTGCCTGTGCATGTTCTTGAACAATGGTGCAGCTGGTAGAGCCACTGCCTCACAGCGCCACAGAGACCCGTGTTTAATGCTGACCTCGGTTGCTGTCTGTGTGGAGTTTGCATGTTCTCCCTGTGACTGCGTGAGTGTTGGCCACGCGCTCTGGTTTCCCAAAGACGTGTGCGTTTTTGGGGGGTTATTGGCTTCTGTAAAATTGCCTTAAGGTGGGGGAACTGAATGAGAAAGTGGGATGATGTAAGGGTTGCCAACTTTCACGTGGGGCGCAGGGTAGTGTCCCTTATTTTGTCCCTTATTTGGGAAGTGAGAAAGTTGGCAACCCCTAACCACAGATTCTATGTTCTATGTCAAACTATAACATCTGCTTTTGGCACAGATATTGTGGGACGAAGGGCCTGTTCCTGTGCTGCACTGTTCTATATTCTATGTACACGTGGATACAAAATACGGATTCACATATACACACACACACACATGTGCGCACACACATACACATGCACGCTCACACGCACATGCACACAAACATACACACACACATGCTCATGCATACACACATGCACATACGCACAAACACCAACACGCACACACATATCCATGCACGCGCACATATACACTGATATACACATATACACATATATTCTGAAGAAGGGTCTCGACCCGAAACGTCGCCCATTCCTTCTCTCCTGAGATGCTGCCCGACCCGCTGAGTTACTCCAGCATTTTGTGAATAAATACGCACATATACACACATACATGCACGCACATTAACACACACACACACACACACACATGCAAGCACATACGTGCACACATATATTGTATAGCATAAATTCATATATATGTTGAATATAATATAATGTACTGTATAACATGTGGTTGACTTTGGAGGAGGCATCATTACGTTTGCCTCATCAGTCATCCTCCTGATACAGTCAATGTGGATAAAGGAAGTGGAAAAAGTGATCATAAAGGAAGCCCTAGTAGACCGCAAGGGTCTAATCGTGGAAGGACAGCGTAACGCCCGCTTCCTTCCTGCACGGCGGTGAGGGTATTTCGGTGGGTGGCTGACTGGGCCCAGAGCTCACAGCACAGATGGAGAATGGATGTGAGAGGCGGTCAGTCGGAGATGAGAGCAGGAAATCACAACCGGGTGCCAAGAGAGCACAGCAAGGTCGGCTTGGATTACCAACTACAAATGTCATATATATCGCACTGGGAATTCCGGTTGGGCGTAGATATCTCTCTCTCTCTCTCTCTCTCTCTCTCTCTCTCTCTCTCTCTCTCTCTCTCTCTCTCTCTCTCTCTCTCTCTCTCTCTCTCTCTCTCTCTCTCTCTCTCTCTCTCCCTCTCCCCCCCCCCCCCCCCCCCCCCCCCCCCCCCCCCCCCCCCCCCCCCCCCCCCCCCCCCCCCCGTCCTCGTACAAAAAACACAGGGAATCCTGAAGAATTAAGTTTGCAAGTTTAGTTTAGTTTAGTTTAGAGACACCAGCGTGGAAACAGGCCCTTCGGCCCACCCAGTCTGCGCCGCCCAACGATCCCCGCGCATTAAAGCCATCATACACACACCAGGGACAATTTACGCTTATACCAAGTATACGGTATAATAAGGTATAAGTGTAAAGTGTACCAATTTATGCTGATTTATACCAATTTATACCAAGCCAATTAACCTACACACCTGTACGTCTTTGGAGTGTGGAGGAAACCGAAGCACCCGGAGAAAACCCACGCAGGTCACGGGGAGAAACGTACAAACTCCGTACAGACGGAGCCCGTAGTCGGGATCGAACCCGGGTCTCCGGCGTTGCAAGCGCCGTGAGGCAGCAACTCTACCGCTGCGCCACCGTGACCGCCCACTAAGGATATTTTGGTCCCTGGTCTTTTCTTCACGATAAATCGTCAAATTTCAATTCAATGATTCACTTCAATGATACTTTCCTATCACTTGTACCTGGGTGTGCAGAAGTGAAATTCTTTATTTTTGCGGCCAATACACAAATTACGTGAAGACTTCTGATGCGACAGAGTGACAAAGTACCCATTAGAGTCCCAAGTTCACGTTCACAGGTTATAGGAGCAGAGTTAGGCCATTCGGCCCATCGAGTCCACTCCGCCATTCAATCATGGCTGACCTCTTCCTCCTAATCCCATTTCCTGCCTTCTCCCCATAACCCTTGACACCGTGACTCCTCTTTAAAAGAGCATCCCTTTAATTCTGAGGCTGTGACCTCTGGTCCTAAACCTCTCCACCACTCCCCCCCTCAACCTTCTAAACTCCTCAGGTGGCAGAGATAGATCAGCCATGATTGAATGGTGGAATAGACTCGATGGGCCGAATGGCCTAATTCTGCTCCTGTGTGCAGTTTTGGTCACAAAATTTGAGGAAGGATATTCTTGCTATTGAGGCTGTGCAGCGTAGGTTTACTAGGTTAATTCCCGGAATGGCGGGACTGTCGTATGTCGTGAAAGACTGGAGTGACTAGGCTTGTATACACTGGAATTTAGAAGGATGAGAGGGGATCTTATCGAAACGTATAAGATTATTAAGGGGTTGAACACGTTAGAGGCAGGAAACATGTTCCCAATGTTGGGGGAGTCCAGAACAAGGGGCCACAATTTAAGAATAAGGGGTAGGCCATTTAGAACGGAGATGAGGAAAAACGTTTTCAGTCCGAGAGTTGTAAATCTGTGGAATTCTCTGCCTCAGAAGGCAGTGGAGGCCAATTCTCTGAATGCATTCAAGAGAGAGCTAGATAGAGCTCTTAAGGATAGCGGAGTCAGGGGGTATGGGGAGAAGGCAGGAACGGGGTACTGATTGAGAATGATCAGCCATGATCACATTGAATGGCGGTGCTGGCTCGAAGGGCCGAATGGTCTACTCCTGCACCAATTGTCTATTGTCTATTGTAACTCGTGAATTGTCATGGAGCTCAGAACAATCACGATTGGGTGATCACGAGAAATGAATGGGACATCAAGTCCTGGGTAGCAGTGGATGTGGAGAGGATGTTTCCACTAGTGGGAGAGTCTAGGACTAGAGGGCATAGCGTCGTTCCTGAGGTGTTATGGGCCTAACTCAATGAAACATCAGTGAAGGGAGGTGCCCACTTGATAATCCCAATGATGCACCGATGAGCCAAAACATTATGACCACCTGCCTGATATGCTGTTGGTCCTCTGTGTGCAGCCCCATACGCAGCAGGGTGCGATGCACTGTGTATTGTGACACATTCCTCCCGTGACCACCATTAACGTTTTCTGTGACTTGTGTCACAGTCGACCTTCTGTCAGATCGGACCAGACGGGATAACCTTCGTTGCCCTCGCGCATCGATGAGCCTTGGGCGCCCAACACCCTGTCTGTCGCCGGTTTGTGATTTGTCCCTCCTCGGACCACTGTCGGTCGGTACTCACCACTGCTGACCGGGAGCACCCCACAAGCCTTGCCGTTTCAGAGATGCTCTGGCCCGGTCGTCTGGCCATAACAATTTGGCCCTTGCCAACGTCGCTCAGGTCTTTACTCCTGCCCATTTCTCCTGCATCCAACACGTCAACTTCAAGAACTGACTGTTCACTTGCTGCCTAATATATCCCACCCCTTGACAGGTGCCATTGTAACAAGATAATCAATGTTATTCACTTCACCTGTCAGTGGTCATAATGTTTTGGCTGATCGGTGTATACTTGCATCTGCAGGATTTGTTTTTTTGTAAGTTGGTATATTTAGTTAGATAGTTAGATAATACTTTGGCTTGGTTTTCTTAGTTGACCGCTTATCCTGGAGTTGTAGCACAAGTGCTTTGTGTTTTAATTGTCATCTAAAGTTGTTAACAGTAGATCCAGATTCTTATTGCAATGTACAGGCATAACCAATGACAATTCTGCCACCACATTAGCTCAATCCACATCAGAATTTGTGGAATTCTCTGGCACAGAGGGCAGTGGAGGCCAAATCACTGGATGGATTTAAGAGAGAGTTAGATAGGGCTCTAGGGGCTAGTGGAATCAAGGGATAAGGGGGAGAAGGCAAGCACGGGTTACTGATTGTGGACGATCAGCCATGATCACAATGAATGGCAATGCTGGCTCGAAGGTCCAAATGGCCTCCTCCTGCACCTATTGTCTATTGTCTATTGTTTATCAGCCATGATCACAATGAATGGCGGTGCTGGCTCGAAGGGCCAAAATGTCCTCCTCCTGCACCTATTCTCTATGTTTCTATGTTTATCTCCATTCACTAATTGTAGTCCTCACTGTTGGTTGCCCTACAACAGTTTAGTTTAGTTTATTTAGGTTAGAGATACAGCGCGGAAACAGGCCCTATCGGCCCACCGGGTCTGCACCGACCAGCGATCCCTGCACATTAACACTATCCCACACCCACTAGGGGCATTTTTTACATTTGACCAAACCAATTAACCTACAAACCTGCACATCTTTGGAGTGTGGGAGGAAACCGAAGATCTCGGAGTAAACTCATCCTACACACACTAGGGACAATTTTTACATTTTACCCAGCCAATTAACCTACATACCTGTACGTCTGGAGTACGGGAGGAAACCAGAGATCTCGGAGCAAAACCCACGCAGGTCACGGGGAGAACGTACAAACTCCGTACAGACAGCGCCCGTAGTCGGGGTCGAACCTGGGTCTCCGGCGCTGCATTCACTGCAAGGCAGCAACTGTTATGGCAGTAAGGGCCGCATGGTGGCGCAGCGGTAGAGTTGCTGTTCAATGTGCGGGGATCGCTGGGCGGCGCGGACTCGGTGGGCCGAAGGGCCTGTTTCCGCGCTGTATCTCTAAATCTAAAAAAAGAATGGCAGTGCCGGTTCGAAGGGCCAAATGGCCTCCTCCTGCACCTATTTTCTATGTTTCTACGCCACCAAAATGGTGACGTATTATTTATAAACATTATACTGCCGCTGCCATGCTTCTGCCCACTCATCCAACATCCTCGTAAATCTTCCAGGCACTCACTATCATCTAGGTATAAAACTTGCTCCTCAAATCTCCTTTATCTGGGATGCAGATGGAGTCTGTGGAAGGGAGCTTTGGTTTGTGAGATGGCCTGTACTGGGTGTAGGATAGTGTTGGTGTACGGGGTGATCGCTGATCGGCGCTGACCCAGTGGTCCAAAGGGCCCTGTTTCCGCGCCAGATCTCTAAAGTCTAAAGTCTAATCTTTACCACGTCACCGACAGAACCCAAGGAGCCGTGAGGCAGTAAAATGCGATCCAGTTTGCTTGATATTCCAACAAGTTAATCTGAGCAGATCAGAAAAACAGAGAGCTGTTGTTTATGTTCTTGTAACTTGAGGCCTTCCACATGTTCAAGCCTGTGGCCGTTGCGAAATCTCGGTGGAAACTTGTAACTCATCTGCCCAGCGGCTTGGAAACATTACTGCAAAAGGAGATGCTGTAAAATTGGATCGCATCACACGGTTTATATTCCAGTGTTGTGCAAGCAAAGTTGGGTTTCTTTCCGTAAGAGTAATTATACAATAACGACTGCTATTGTATATTGTAAGGGCGGGCACGGTGGCGCGGCGGTAGAGTTTTAGATTTAGATTTAGAGATACAGCGCGGAAACAGGCCCTTCGGCCCACCAGGTCCGCGCCGCCCAGCGATCCCTGCACATTAACACTATCCTACACACACTAGGGACAATTTTTACATTTGCCCAGCCAATTAACCTACATACTTGTATGTCTTTGGAGTGTGGGAGGAAACCGAAGATCTCGGAGAAAACCCACGCAGGTCACGGGGAGAACGTACAAACTCCGTACAGACGGCGCCCGTAGTCGGGATCGAACCTGGGTCTCCGGCGCTGCATTCGCTGTAAGGCAGCAACTCTACCGCCGCGCCACCGTCCCAACATTAGGAAAGGGGGAGGTGCAACGAGACCTGGGTGTGCTTGTACATCAGTCACTGAAAGTAAGCAAGCAGGTAGAGCAGGCAGTGAAGAAAGCCAATGGCGTGTTGGTCTTCATTGCGAGAGAATTTGAGTTTAGGAACAAGGAGGTCCTACTACAGTTGTACAGGGCCCTGGTGAGACCGCTCCTGGAGTACTGTGTGGAATTTTGGTCTCCTAATTTGAGGAAGGACATTCTTGCTATTGAGGGAGTGCAGTGTAGGTTCACCAGGTTAATTCCCGGGATGGCGGGACTGACGTATGATGAAAGAGTGGGTCGACTGGGCTTGTATTTGCTGGGATTTAGAAGGATGAGAGGGGATCTTATAGAAACATATCAAATTCTTGGACAGGGTAGATGCAGGAAAAATGTTCCCGAAGTTGGGGGAGTCCAGAACCAGGGGTCACAGTTTAAGAATAAGGTGCAGGCTAGATACATAGATACAAAGACAACAGGCGCAGGAGTAGGCTATTCGGCCCTTCGAGCCAGCACCGCCATTCAATGTGATCATGGCTGATCATCCACAATCAGTACCCTGTTCCTGCCTTCTCCCTATACCCCTTGATTTCACTCGCCCTAAGAGCTCTATCTAACTCTCTTATGAATGCATCCAGTGAATCAGCCTCCACTGCCTTCTGAGGCAGAGAATTCCACAAATGTTGGACTGAGATGAGGAAAAACTTTTTCACCCAGAGAGTTGTGAATCTGTGGCATTCTCTGCCACAGAAGGCAGTGGAGGCCAATTCACTGGATGTTTTGAAGAGAGAATTGGATATAGCTCTTGGGACTAACGGAATCAAGGGATATGGGGAGAAAGCAGGAACGGGGTACTGATTTTGGATGATCAGCCATGTTCATAATGAATTGCGGTGCTGGCTCGAAGGGCCAAATGGCCTACTCCTGCACCTATTTTCTTTGTTTCTATGTTTCTATGTTGCCAGGACTCGAGGGTCTGAACTATATCGAGAGGTTGAGCAGGCTGGGACTCTATTCCTTGGAGCACAGGAGGATTAGGGATGATCTTATAGAGGTGTGTAAAATCATGAGAGGAACAGATCGGGTAGATGCGCAGAGTAGAGGAATCGAGGACCAGAGGACACAGGTTTGAGGTGAAGGTGAAAAGTTTGATAGGAACCCGAGGGGAGACTTTTTCACACAAAGGGTGGTGGGTGTATTGAACGAGCTGCCGGATGAGATAGGTGAGGCTAGGTCTATCGCGATATTTAGGAAACAGTTAGACAGGTAAATAGATAGGCAATAGACAGTAGGTGCAGGATCCGGCCCTTCGGGCCAGCACCACCATTCAATGTGATCAGGGCTGATCATTCTCAATCAGTACCCCGTTCCTGCCTTCTCCCCATACCCCCTGACTCCGCTATCCTTAAGAGCTCTATCTAGCTCTCTCTTGAATGCATCCAGAGAATTGGCCTCCACTGCCTTCTGAGGCAGAGAATTCCACAGATTTACAACTCTCTGACTGAAAAAGTTTTTCCCCATCTCAGTTCTAAATGGCCTACCCCTTATTCTTAAACTGTGACCCCTTGTTCTGGACTCCCCCAACATTGGGAACATGTTTCCTGCCTCTAACGTGTCCAACCCCTTAATAATCTTATACATTTCGATAAGATCCCCTCTCATCCTTCTAAATTCCAGTGTATACAAGCCTAGTTGCTCCAGTCTTTCAACATACGACAGTCCCGCCATTCCGGGAATTAACCCAGCCCGGGAAAAAAATCTAAATTTAAAATTCCAAGTCCAGTTTCTACTGAATGTGGATCACTTTTGCACCGTTGTAAAGTCGAAATATCGAATGTCGAGGAGCATCTGTACAAAATGCTTTCCAACAGCTAAAAAAAAATATTTTTGTCACGTTTCGATAAGATCCCCTCTCATCCTTCTAATTTCTGACACTGTCACTGCACTGAGTAGCTCCTTCAGTGGCAGACTCCTTCACCCCGAGTGCGTGAAGGAGAGATATCGGAAGTCCTTCCTTCCCGCTGCTGTGAGACTGCACAACCAGCACTGCTCCCAGCAGATGAGTCAACAGACCAGTCAACAGTAACAGTAACGGAAACACACACAGTAAATGATGACAATTTATCCTTATCTTTATGTTTATTTATAATGAATGCTCTCTTGCTGTCCACTGTGCTGCTGTAAAACTACAAATTTCCCCGGTGTGCGACAAATAAAGGAATATATTATTATATTTAGTTCTGGAGATAGACCCCAGCAGAGATACGGTGGAAGGAGGCCCTTCGCCCCACCGACTCCATGCTGGCCACCGATGATCACCTGTACGCACTAGTCCTACGTTATTCCACTTGCTACAAGCACCGGGGACAATTCTTTTACAGAGGGGTGCCAGTTCAACCTACAATCCCGCACGTCTTTGGAGTGTGGGAGGAAACCGGAGCACCCAGAGAAAACCGCACGCAGGTCACCGGGGGGGGGGGGGGGGAGGGGGGAGAACGTGCAAACTCCGCGCAGACAGCGGCCGAGGTCAAGATCGGGCCAGCGGCACTACCCGCCGCGCCGCCCTGCAATGTTCCTATTTCAAGGTAGATGTGGTGAACGAACGTGACCGGCCGGGATGTGAAGCTACAATAGGATTTGATGCGTGTGGAATTCTCCACTGAAGCCAGGTGGTGATTGCTACTTGATAGCTCACAGTGTGGTGAGTCACAGCTGATGAAAGAATGTTCTGGCAAGCCAGCCCCCGAGCGACACAAGGCTGAGAAAACATATTGTTCTTCCATTTCCTTACGCGATGGTGAGGCCTTCCCCCCAGCACAGCCTCCTTCAAGTCACAGAATGTCCAAGCCTGCAAATCCACAGCCTTTCCCAGCTTCTGTCAAGCTTGGGAGTGTTGCTGGCATCAGCCAAGATCCAAGAAGCTACTGTACATTAAACATTAGGTTCTGCTTAAGCCTTTCACCCAGGGAAATATTACAACCAAGTGTGTCCTTTGAAACTTCAGGCTCCAGCAACTCAGTTCATGTAAACCGCCGTGAGAAATGTTTAACTCATTGCGAACCAAATTACTGACCAGTCTGAAGAAGGGTCCCGACTAGGGTTGCCAACTGTCCCGTATTTTGGGCTAAATTGGTTTGTCCCGTACGGGACCACCCTTGACCCGTATTAGGCCTGGATGGCGCTGTAGGCCCGGACGCTGTAGACCCGGACGTGCAGCGTAGGTTTACTAGGTTAATTCCCGGAATGGCGGGACTATCATATGTTGAAAGACTGGAGCAACTAGGCTTGTATACACTGGAATTTAGAAGGATGAGAGGAGATCTTATCGAAACGTATAAGATTATTAAGGGGTTGGACACGTTAGAGGCAGGAAACATGTTCCCAATGTTGGGGGAGTCCAGAACCAGGGGCCACAGTTTAAGAATAAGGAGTAGGCTATTTAGAACTGAGATGAGGAAAAACTTTTTCAGTCAGAGAGTTGTGATTCTGTGGAATTCTCTGCCTCAGAAGGCAGTGGAGGCCAATTCTCTGAATGCATTCAAGAGAGAGCTAGATAGAGCTCTTAAGGATAGCGGAGTCCGTTCCTGCTGAGCCGGATGGTCGCAACGCATAGATCAACTTGCACTTTACCCTGTCTAAAACTGTTACAATTGTTTCGTTGGGTTGCTGTTGTCTAAATCACTTAAATTATTGCATCGTATGGGAGGCGCATTCCCAATCTCGTTGTACCCCTGGGTACAATGACAATAAAGATATATTGTATTGTATTGTATTGTATTGTATTGTATGGGGAGAAGGTAGGAACGGGGTACTGATTGAGAATGATCAGCCATGATCACATTGAATGGCGGTGCAGGCTCGAAGGGCCGAATGGCCTCCTCCTGCACCTATTGTCTATTGTCTATTGTCTATTATCTGGCGTCTGTCTTATGGATGGGTGATGAATCAGTCAGAGATCATGGCGAGGTGAGGGTTTTGGGTGGGAACCCTTCTCAGAGTGGGTTGACGTAGTAGGTCTTGCCCCGATCAATTCATTTCTGTCGATTTCCCAAAAGGAGGGTGTGGGGGGAATGATTGCCTGTCCCAAAACGACGTGCTTCCCTGTCCTCGGGAAGTGATCTCAGCTCACCGAGGGTCCAGTTTGGGTCGGACGCCATGACTCGCCCGCCACTTCCCTGAGCAATGACCCTGCCTGGCCTCGATGGAAGTCTTTGTCCCTGGGCCACAGAGGAGGAAATGACAAACGAACAGGGGACGGGTCAGGATGTGGTGGTGAGGGGGAGGGGGGGGGCGAGGGAGGGTTGCCACGGTTCCCCTTCCCGTCAGCTCACCCTTGTCCTTCGAGTCTGGGAAATCCTGCCTGGCCAGAATCCATACGCGCACGCCACCACGATGAATGACTTCCACTGCAACAACTTGGACTGTGCAATTCTGCGGTGGTCTGCTACCAATTTATGCTCGCGTCATTCGGCTGGCCCTGTGAAACCCAAACTGAAACCTAGTAGCTTGATTTGCAGAACGCAACACCCTGCCAAATCCTTGCTGCGCGTTTAACTGGCTGTGATGTGGTAGCACTTACAAACGGTTGGCCAACACAGGCCACTGGTGGAGCGGTGGGTAGAGTTGCAGCGCCGGAGACCCGGGTTCCATCCCGACCGCGGGTGCTTTCTGTACGGAGTTTGCACGTTCTCCCCGTGACCTGAATGGGTTTTAGAAACATAGAAATCAGGTGCAGGAGGAGGCAATTCGGCCCTTCCAGCCGGCACCGCCATTCAATGTGATCGTGGCTGATCGTCCACAATCAGTAACCCGTGCCTGCCTTCTCCCCGTATCCCTTGATTCTGCTAGCCCCGAGAGCTCTATCTAACTCTCTCTTAAATCCATCCAGCGATTTGGCCTCCACTGCCCTCTGTGGCAGAGAATTCCACAAATTCACAACTCTCCGGGTGGAAAAGTTCCTTCTCACCTCAGTTTTGAATGGCCTACCCTATATTCTCCGAGATCTTAGGTTTCCAAAGACGTGTACGGGTTTGTAGGTTAATTGGCTTGGTGTCAATGTAAAATTGTCCCTAGTGTGTGTGGGATAGTGTTAGTGTGCGGGGATCGCTGGTCGGCGCGGACCCGGCGGGCGGAAGGTCCTGTTTCTGAGGAAAGACATTCTAGCCTTAGAGGGAGTACAGAGAAGGTTCACCAGATTGATCCCTGGGATGGCAGGACTTTCATATGAAGAAAGACTGGATAGACTAGGCTTATACGCGCTGGAATTTAGAAGACTAGGGGGATCTTATTGAAACATATAAAATTCTTAAGGGGTTGGACAGGCTAGATGCGGGAAGATTGTTCCCGATGTTGGGGAAGTCTAGAACCAGGGGTCACAGCTTAAGGATAAGGGGGAAGTCTTTTAGGACCGAGATGAGAAAAAAATTCTTCACACAGAGAGTGGTGAGTCTGTGGAATTCTCTGCCACAGAAGGTAGTTGAGGCCAGTTCATTGGCTATATTTAAGAGGGAGTTAGATGTGGCCCTTGTGGCTAAAGGGATCAGGGGGTATGGAGAGAAGGCAGGTACAGGTTACTGAGCTGGATGATCAGCCATGATCATATTGAATGGCGGTGCAGGCTTGAAGGGCTGAATGGCCTACTCTTGCACCTATTTTCTATGTTTCCACGCTGTATCTCTAAACTAAACTAAACTAAAGTCTAATGTTTTAGTCAGTCGGAGGAAGGCGTTCTGGCCCAAAACGTCACCTGTTCCTTTTCTCCAGAGATGCTGCCTGACCCGCTGAGTTAGAAAGATGGAAAACAGGTGCAGGAGGAGGCCACTTGGCCCTTCGAGCCAGCACCGCCAACCCAGTTGCTCCAGTGTTTTGTGGTCCATCTTAAGTATGATGTCACAAAGGCGGGGCATGCAGTCAAGGTCCACCAATGATTTTCCAGCAACTCGTGCTCTGGCGCCTCCTTTAATCCGGACAAAATTACCAGAGCAATTACCCTTGAAATCCCCCTCCTGGAAGTCCCCCCGAAAATGTGGAGCCTCAGCCTGGTGAGGCGGCCGATCTAGACCTCATCGGGACTTCCGTGGCAGGCCGGCGGGTCGAATTCCCCCTCCCTAGAGCCAGGGCTCTGGGAGTAGCAGGGGGTAGTCAGTATCCTGAGAAGCATGCTGTAAGTCTGAAAATGAAAACTTACCAAATAAGATTCCTCAGTTCATAAATCCTCAGCAGAATTAGGCCATTCAGCACATCCTCTGGCCCGCCATTCAATCGTTCCCTCCTCACCCCCTCTCCCATTCTCCTGCCTTCTCCCCGTCACCCCTGACACCCGTACTAATCAAGAGTCTGTCAATCTCCGCCTCAATAATATCCACTGACTTGGCCTCCACAGCCTTCTGCGGCAATTAATTCCACAGATTCGCCACCCCCTGACTGCTTACTAGCAGTCAGATGCTTTCAAGAGAGAGCTAGATAGAGCTCTTAAGGATAGCGGAGTCAGGGGGTATGGGGAGAAGGCAGGAACGGGGTACTGATTGAGAATGATCACCCATGATCACATTGAATGGCGGTGCTGGCTCGAAGGGCCGAATGGCCTTCTCCTGTACCTATTGTCTATTGTCTTAAGATATTCCTCCTCATCTTTCTAAAGGTACGTCCTTTTATTCTGAGGCTGTGGCTTCTGGTCCTGGACTCTCCCACTAGTGGAAACATTCTCTCCACATCCACCCTATTTCCATGTTCAAAAAAGAAAGTGCTTGTATTCTGGGTTAAAGGGCCTGTTTGTGTTGTACTTTTCCAAGTTCTCCGAGCAGGAATTATTTCCCAATAATCACTCGGCCTTGCAGATAGAACAGAAAATGAAATATACCGGCTTTTGGGAAAAGATTTAGATGTTGTTTCCAGTCAAGTTTAGCTTCTGTACAAAACCAGGGATTGGAATTTCAAATCAGAGAATATTCCCAGCGCACGTTCCATGGAATTTGAACGACAGAAATAACTTGCGTTTCTTTCCCTGAGGCACTCTGTCCCTTTTCCCGAAAAAGGATCACATTCACAGACAGACAGAAACAATCTCTACTTAAACCCAGTCTTAATAAGTAACATGATCTGAAGGGTAGGAAAATAACCGCAGATGCTGATACAAATCGAAGGCATCACAAAATGTTGGAGTAACTCAGCGGGTCAGGCAGCATCTCAGGAGAGAAGGAATGGGTGACGTTTTCGGGTCGAGACCCTTCTTCAGACTGATGTCAGGGGAGGGGGGCGGGACAAAGAGAGAATGTGGTTTGATACAGGAAGACTGGTGGGAGAACTGGGAAGGGGGAGGGGAAGAGAGGGACAGAGGAGCTATCTGAAGTTAGAGAGGTCAATGTTCATACCACTGGGGTGTAAGCTGCCCAAGCGAAATATGAGGTGCTGTTCCTCCAATTTGCGGTGGGCCTACACTGGAATTTAGAAGGATGAGAGGAGATCTTATCGAAACGTAACATAGAAACATAGAAACATAGAAAATAGGTGCAGGAGTAGGCCATTCGGCCCTTCGAGCCTGCACCGCCATTCAATATGATCATGGCTGATCATCCAGCTCAGTAGCCCGTACCTGCCTTCTCTCCATACCCCTGATCCCTTTAGCAAATCTTACTGTTCAATAAGATTATTAAGAGGTTGGACACGTTAGAGGCAGGAAACATGTTCCCAATGTTGGGGGGGTCCAGAACAAGGGGCCACAGTTTAAGAATAATGGGCAGGCCATTTAGAACTGAGATGAGGAAAAACTTTTTCAGTCAGAGAGTTGTGAATCTGTGGAATTCTCTGCCTCAGAAGGCAGTGGAGGCCAATTCTCTGAATGCATTCAAGAGAGAGCTGGATAGAGCTCTTAAGGATAGCGGAGTCAGGGGGTATGGGGAGAAGGCAGGAACGGGGTACTGATTGAGAATGATCTGCCATGATCACATTGAATGGCGGTGCTGGCTCGAAGGGCTGAATGGCCTCCTCCTGCACCTATTGCCTATTGTCTATTGTCTATTGACTGTTGGATCTGAAGACATCAGGGCAGAATTAGGCTATTGTCTATTGGTACAAACCTCATAAGCCATAGGGCCTGTTCATGTGCCATACTGTTCAATGTTCTGTAAGGGCGGTCATGGTGGCGCAGCGGTAGAGTTGCTGCCTTACAGCGCTAGCAGCGCCAGAGACCTGGGTTCGACTGATTGAGAATGATCAGCCATGATCACATTGAATGGCGGTGCTGGCACGAAGGGCCGAATGGCCTCCTCCTGCACCTATTGTCTATTGTCTATTGTCTACTATGGCACTGGAGGAGGCCCATGACAGAAAGGTCAGACTGGGAGTGGGAGGGGGATTTGAAGTGCTCAGCCACCGGGAGATCGGGATGATCTTTTATCATCCACACTTGCTTTACTGAGAAAAATGAGCAGTTTCTCTGGAGAGCAGGAATGGGTGACCTTTTGGGTCGAGACCCCTTCTTCAGACTGACCCATTCCTTCTCTCCAGAGAAGTGGATGCTAGTCCCACTTGCCTGCGCTTGGTCCATATCCTTCCAAATCCATCCTATCCATGTACCTGTCCAACTGTTTCTTAAACGATGGGATAGTCCCAGCCTCAACTACCTCCTCCGGCAGCTTGTTCCATACACCCACCACCCTCTGTGTGAAAAAGTAAATTACCCCTCGGATTCCTATCAAATCTTTTCCCCTTCACCTTGAACCTATGTCCTCTGGTCCTCAATTCCCCTACTCTGGGCAAGAGACTCTGTGCATCTACCGGATCTATTCCTCTCATGATTTTGTACACCTCTATAAGATCTCCCCTCATCCTCCTGCGCTTTAGGGAATAGAGTCCCAGCCTGCTCAACCTCTCTCTGTAGCTCACACCCTCTAGTCCTGGCAACATCCTCGTAAATCCTTTCTGAACCCTTTCAAGCTTGACAATATCTTTCCTGTAACACGGTGCCCAGGACGGAACACAATATTCTAAATGCGCATTCACCCATTGCTCTTTAAACATAGACAATTTGAACAGTGTCTTTGTCTTCAAATAAATTGTCAATAAGAATTTAATTTTGCAATCCGCGTTATAGTCAGTGGAACCGGAGCGGCTTCTGGTAATAATGTTTCGCAATATAATTCCCCCTTTCTCGCCCACCGAACGAACAGCATCCAAACGCTAATTGGGATCTTCGAAACATCCGATGACTTTTTGAGCTCGGTTATCCTTGCGGTAACTTAAGACGCAAACCCTCAAATCCCAGTCGTCACGGGCAAATCGTTGGTCACAGGAGGAATGGAGACGTCATTTAGCCCGTTGATTGCTGTGATAAATCACTGCTCGGTTTTTGACCCCGGGCTCTGCAACGGAGCGCAACGCCTCGGGGCCTTGTTTGGGAACCGAGGTTACGGCAAGCTGGAGTCGAGCACAATTAAACCAAACCAGGTTACTCCAGAGATTTTTGGGCGCACACTCTTTCTGCCAAGGTGCGTTGCAAAAGAGTGAATGTAGCGTGAGATAATTAATGTCCAAAGAGCCGACCGCGATCACATACACACACATCCTCCCTCATCTGATGTCAAAACCACCTCCCCTTTCACAAGGAGAACCAGATGTACTGAGTTGGAACACTTGCAAACAGTGAATTCCACTAAACCACACGATGACGTCTACACATTTACCAAGGTAATAGTATAGCCCGGTTATTAACGCAAGCCCATTTCTCCGACAAGCTATTAAATACCTTTCGAAATGCAAATGCCTGGAAAGAGCTGAAAGAATAACAACTGCAATCAGTGCCTTTATTCTTAATAAAATATATTCTTGTATTCGCTGGAATTTAGAAAGATGAAAGGGGATCTTATAGAACCATATAAAATTCTTAAGGGATTGGACAGGCTAGATGCAGGAAAATGTTCCCGATGTTGGGGGGGGGGAGTCCAGAACCAGGGGGGTCACAGTTTAAGAATAAGGGGTAGGCCATTTAGGATTGAGATGAGGAAAAAACATTTTCGCCCAGAGAGCTGTGAATCTGTGGAATTCCCTGCCACAGAAGGCAGTGGAGGCCGATTCGCTGGATACTTTCAAGAGAGAGTTAGATATAGCTCTTAGGGCTAACGGAATCAAGGGATATGGGGAGAAAGCAGGAACGGGGGTACTGATTCTGGATGATCAGCCGTGATCATATTGAATGCCAGTGCTGGCTCGAAGGACCGAATGGCCTACTCCTGCACCTATTTTCTATGTTTCTAATCCAACATCAGGCCATAAGGGTTCATTGTTTTGGGGGCAATTTCTTGCACAATGCTTCTCTTTGGAAGGAGCAAGGCTTTGTCTCTTCATCGCTGACAGGGACTCATGTAGGAAGGAACTGCAGATGCTGGTTTACACCGAAGGCAGACGCAAAATGCTGGAGTAACAGCGGGACAGGCAGCATCTCTGGAGAGAAGGAACGGGTGACGTTTCAGTATTTGAAGAGGAGTCTCGACCCGAAACGTCACCCATTCCTTCTCTCCAGAGATGCCGCCTGTCCCGCTGAGTTACTCCAGCATTTTGTGCCTGCCTTCAGTGTCGGGGACTTATTGCTCCCATTTTTCCTGTACAGGCATCAAGAGCTTGCAGGTGAGATTCACCTCAAAACTAGGTTGCACCTGTCTGTGTGCATCTCCTATGATAGCTCCAATACATCGTTGCAACATTATCGTAGAACACAGAACAAAGAACAGTACAGCACAAGAAGGGTCTCGACCCGAATCGTCACCCATTCCTTCTCTCCAGAGATGCTGCCTGTCCCGCTGAGTTACTCCACCAATTTGTGCCTATCTTCACAGGCAGGGACTTGTTGGGAAAGTACAGGCATCAAAAACCAGCAGGTGCAATTCACCACAAAACCAGGTGAACTTTAGTTTAGTTTAGAGATACAGCGCGGAAACAGGCCCTATCGGCCCACCGGGTCCGCACCGACCAGCGATCCCCGCGCACTAACACTATCCTACACCCACTGGGGACAATTTGTACATTTACACCAAGCCAATTAACCTACAAACCTGCACGTCTTTGGAGTGTGGGAGGAAGCCGAAGATCTCGGAGAAAACCCACGCAGGTCACGGGGAGAATGTACAAACTCCGTACAGACGGCGCCCGTGGTCGGGATCGAACCCCGGGTCTCCGGCGCTGCATTCGCTGTAAGGCAGCAACTCTACCGCTGCGCCACCGTGACCGCCCAAACTTGTCCCAGCTTATCTCTTAGGATGGCACCATTATCTCGGAGGTTAGGAACATGGCAGCTCAAAGAGTACAGCACGGGGAACAAGCCCTTCAACCCACATTGTCTGTGCTGAATGTGATGCCAAGACCAACGTTAGGGTGTAGATTGACACAAGGTGCTGGAGTAACGTGGCGGGTCAGGCAGAATCTCAGGAGAACAAGGATGGCTGATGTTTCCGGTCCGAACCCTTCTTCTTCAGATTTTAGACCTTAGGTTTCAGACTTAGCGCGGAAACAGGGTCCTTGGTCCACCGAGTCCACACCGACCAATGGCCTCCCCCTACACCAAGTCAAGTCAAGTCAAGTTTATTTGTCACATACACATAAATGTGCAGTGAAATGAAAGACTACCCACAGTCCAACAACAAGAACAATAAATATAAGCAATAACACACACAATCACAAACAAAACGAAACATCCATCACAGTGAGTCTCCTCCAGTCACCTCCTCACTGTGATGGAAGGCCAGAATGTCATTTCTCTTCCCCTGCCGTCTTCTCCCGCGGTCAGGCTGTTGTAGTTGCCACGTTCCAGGCCGCGCCAGACGGTGAAAGGTTCGCGGCGGGCCGACCCAAGCCCCGCGAT
>NC_135964.1:51055449-51070449 GCF_053455715.1 Rhinoraja longicauda | reverse complement strand
CGAGGAGGATGCTAGGAGGCTGCAGAGTGACTTGGATAGATTAGGAGAGTGGACAAATGCATGGCAGATGCAATATAATGTGGATAAATGTGAGGTTATCCACTTTGGCGGCAAGAACAGGAAAGCAGAATATTACCTGAATGGTGGCCAATTGGGAAAAGGGGAGATGCAATGTGACCTGGGTGTCATGGTGCACCAGTCATTGGAAGCAAGCGTGCAGGTGCAGCAGGCAGTGAAGAAAGCGAATGGTATGTTAGCATTCATAGCAAGAGGATTTGAGTATAGGAGCAGGGAGGTTCTGCTGCAGTTGTACAGGGCCTTGGTGAGACCGCACCTGGAGTATTGTGTGCAGTTTTGGTCTCCTAATCTGAGGAAAGACATTCTAGCCTTAGAGGGAGTACAGAGAAGGTTCACCAGATTGATCCCTGGGATGGCAGGACTTTCATATGAAGAAAGACTGGATAGACTAGGCTTATACTCGCTGGAATTTAGAAGACTGAGGGGGGATCTTATTGAAACATATAAAATTCTTAAGGGGTTGGAGAGGCTAGATGCGGGAAGATTGTTCCCGATGTTGGGGAAGTCCAGAACCAGGGGTCACAGCTTAAGGATAAGGGGGAAGTCTTTTAGAACCGATATGAGAAAACATTTCTTCACACTGAGAGTGGTGAGTCTGTGGAATTCTCTGCCACAGAGGGTAGTTGAGGCCAGTTCATTGGCTATATTTAAGAGGGAGTTAGATGTGGCCCTTGTGGCTAAAGGGATCAGGGGGTATGGAGAGAAGGCAGGTACAGGTTACTGAGTTGGATGATCAGCCATGATCATATTGAATGGCGGTGCAGGCTCGAAGGGCCGAATGGCCTACTCCTGCACCTATTTTCTATGTTTCTATGTGTCTATGTTTCCCTTCAATGACAACAAACTATACTGAACCGAGCTGGGCTGGGAAGAAATTGGACCGTTCTGGAGAACATATCGGGGGGAGTTGCAGCTTATTTGCAGCTGTTGCTGGCGGTTGGAGCCTGTGGCAGGTGTTTAATGTGATCCCGTACATGACAGAAAGTACCTTAAACTCCCTTCCGGCCTGACGCATGTTCCCACTGACTGTGACGCAAGGACTGTGTGATGTTCTGTAGCTGGAGACGAGTGGCTGAGGCCTGGCAGTGGGCCTCACGAGTTCACAAGTTCACACGTTATCGGAGTAGAACGAGGCCGTTCGGCCCATCGAGTCCCCTCCTCCATTCAGTCGTGGCCGATCTATCTCTCCCTCCTAACCCCGTCCTCCTGCCTTCTCCCCGTAACCCCTGACACCCGTTCTCATCAAGGATTTGTCTATCTCTGCCTTGAACATATATCCACTGACTGTCTCTGTCCCCCACCCCTCCCTTCTCTGCCTTAAACATATGTGTAGATGGGCTATTGCATGCTAGCCAATCGTAGTGCTTGTTAGTAGTAGACCGCCTGGCCTGATGTCTCGCCAAACCCGTGCTCCCCTGCCCGTCTCCCGGCAGCTTCTCCAGCCGTACGTTCGGTCCCCGCCCGTGGTGCAGAAGCAACTACAACGTCAACAGAAGCGGTTCTTCGACCAGTCCAGCAAGCCACTCAAACCCCTCCCACGTGGACAAGTGGTTCATCTGCAAACCGACAAGGGCCACGCCGCACGACTGGGACACATTTACGGCCCTTTCGAGGAGCCACGCTCATACCTGGTCGAAGTGGGCGGGGTCATCTACAGACGCAACCGCCAACACATCCTTCCGGTGAAGGAACCGCGTCCTGCGACTCCGGGTCCTGACGCCCCGCGTCTCGTGTTCGCTCCCACAGTTGATTCGCCACCAACCGTTGTTCCTGCCGTCGGTTGGTGCCCGGCGCGCCCACGTCATCTCCCACTAGCCCTGTCAAGTCGCCTGTCGCGTCCCCACTGTCCTCCCCCGTCTGTTCTCCCGCGAAAGGAGGTGAGGCGGTCTCTTACCGCACGAGGGCCGGACGGGTTTGTAGGCCACCCGTTAGATATGGCGATTTTGTGTAACTGTGCTAGTATATTCTTCACATTTTTGTTTTTTCATTGCTTAAGCTACCGTTGTTTCTTTATTTCTACAAGAAGAGATGTAGATGGGCTATTGCATGCTAGCCAATCGTAGTGCTTGTTAGTAGTAGTCCCGCCTAGTACGTGCTTTATAATATTAAGAACTCGCCTACGTCAGGCAGTGGATGTAGCAGCTCGGAGCTGTAATGTACTGCAGGTCCTATGATGTAAGTGCTTCAATAAAATGATGCGTTGTATCTTAGCGTGCACTTAAGCACTTTATTACAATACTGTAGCGACCATAGAGAATGGTCCAGGTCGTCGAACCCTCGGATTGGCCAGCGAGGTCACGTGGGAGCGCGACCGTGGGGATTGGTCCAGGGAACGACATCGCTGATTGGCCAGCGATGTCAGGTGCGCGTTTGGCGCCCGATTTAGCCAGTTCGGCGAAGTCTTCAAGGAAGACAGTAAGTTTATATTGGTTGTCCTGTAACTTGTTGTTTTGATTCTGTATTCGTGTATTGCGGCTGCAATAAACTTCGTCTACAACTTACAAGTTTCGGACTCGCCATATTGGTGACCCCGAACGTGATCTGGACGATCACCGACTGAGAGGAACCCGACGCCTCGTTGACGATGACCGAGCAGGGCACACCGGAGTCAAGCGCGGCAGGCGTTCATCTTCCGTTATTTTGGACGTACGCACCGCAAGCTTGGTTTATCCACGCCGAGGCCCAATTCCATATAAAGAAGGTGTCGGACGATTCCACGAAGTACTTCTACCTCGTCAGCGCTCTATCGCCGGACACAACCAAGCGCGTGATGCGGTTCATCGTAAATTCACCTGCGGAAGACAAGTATGAAACCATGAAGAAGGTATTACTGCGAACCTTCGGGTTAAATAAGCATGGTGGTGCGGCAAAACTTCTGCACCTACCGGAGCTTGGAGACCAACTGCCTTCCGTCCGCATGGCGGAAATGATGGTGCTAGCCGGTGAGCATACGGATTGCCCGATGTTTGAACAGGCATTCCGCGAGAAACTTCCCAAGGATGTCCGACTGCTGCTTACGGATTGTTCTTTTAAGGACCCCGAAGCATATGCAGCGAAAGCGGACGCGCTCATGGCGGCAAAAAACAAGGCAAGTGGTTCGATCAACAAAGTCTCGACATCGGTGACCACGCCACAGCGACAGCAAGATGGCGCCACGTCTCCCGCCAATTCTCCGAAAGCCCGCCAAAAAGATCCGCACAAGCGCGGCTGGTGCTATTATCACCTACGATGGGGTAACGAATCCCGCAACTGTCGTTTGCCTTGTACCTTCGCGGGAAATGCCTCGGCCGATCGTACATAGGGGCAGTTACGATTGGCCAGAACCGGCGCCTCTATGTCCATGATCGATTCACGGACACAGAATTTTTGGTCGACACGGGAGCCATCGTCAGCATAGTGCCGCCGACCGACCTCGAAACCAGATCGGGTAAGACAGGTCCCACCCTCATCGCGGTTAATGGCAGCCCAATTCGCACTTTCGGTACACGGAAGATGTCCCTTGTGTTAGGCCTCCGCACGTACGAATGGCCATTCATCATAGCCGACGTCAAACAAGCGATCCTGGGCGCAGATTTTCTCTGGGCTTTTTCACTGGTTCCTGATGTCCGCGGTAACGACCTCCGACCCTCTGCCGAAGATGAGCACGTCGCTCCGACAATCGCCTCCTCGCCCAGCCCTACTGTCCAGGCCGTCGTCGCGGCCCCCGACTCGTATGCTGCGATTCTGGCAGAGTTCCCAGAGCTGCTCGTCCAACGTTTCGACGCACCTTCGGCTAAGCACGGTGTGGTCCATCACATCCGCACCGAAGGCCCTCCCGTTTTCGCTCGGGCCAGGAGACTACCGCCAGACAAACTGGTGGTGGCAAGGGCGGAGTTCCGGAAGATGGAGGAAATGGGAATTGTCCGTCAGTCTGACAGCCCGTGGGCCTCGCCGTTACACATGGTCTCCAAGGCATCTGGGGGGTGGAGGCCATGTGGCGATTATCGGCGTCTCAATGCTATCACCACGGCTGATCGCTACCCCATACCGCACCTACAGGACTTTTCATCTGGCCTGGAAGGAGCGGTGGTGTTTTCCAAAATCGATTTGGTGCGAGGATACCATCAGATTCCGGTGCGACCGGAGGACATACAAAAAACTGCAACTATTACTCCGTTCGGGTTGTTTGAATGGTTGCGTATGCGTTTCGGTTTAAAGAACGCGGCACAGGCTTTCCAGCGACTGATGGACCGCGTGGGCCGGGATTTACCCTTTTTGTTTATTTATTTGGACGACATCCTGGTAGCCAGCCCCTCAGTGCAGGAACACCAGGCCCATTTGCGGACCGTGTTCCAGCGGCTCCAAGACCACGGGCTCATTATCCAACCCTCCAAATGTCAATTCGGCCTGCCCGCTCTCGATTTTCTAGGGCACAGAATTACCCCTGCCGGCGCCATCCCTTTACCCGAGAAGGTGGAGGCTATCCGGGCTTTTCCCAGGCCCACCACAGTTAAAGGTCTGCAGGAGTTCGTAGGCATGGTTAATTTCTACCATAGATTCGTTCCGGCAGCGGCGCGAGTTCTGCGCCCGCTTTTCCAATGCCTTGCAGGGAATCCGGTAGAGTTGTTGTGGTCCCCGGCCGCAGAGTCGGCTTTTACGGCAGCTAAGGCAGCCTTGGCAGACGCCACCATGTTGGTCCATCCGAGCCCCTCCGCCCCCACGGCCCTGACGGTTGACGCCTCTGACGTGGCGGTGGGTGGGGTTCTGGAGCAGCAGGTTGGTGGCCGTTGGCAGCCTTTAGCGTTTTTCAGCCGGCAACTAAATTCGGCCGAGCTGAAATATAGCGCATTTGACCGGGAGCTTCTAGCTCTCTATTTAGCTGTCCGTCATTTCAGGTATTTCCTCGAGGGCCGCCCATTTGTGGCCTTTACGGACCACAAGCCATTAACATTTGCTTTTTTGAAATTGTCTGACCCATGGTCGGCCCGCCAGCAGCGGCACCTGACTGCTATCTCCGAATTTACCACAGATGTCCGTCATATCGCGGGTAGGCTTAATGCCGTTGCGGACGCCCTGTCTAGACCTGCTTTTCCCCCTATTTCGGCGGTGGACTGCGAAGTGGATCCCCAGGAGCTCGCGGAGGCACAGCTCCTGGCGGATACCGTTTCGACGTACCAGTCCACCACTTCGGGATTGAAGTTGGCCCAGGTAGCTTGTGGGTCGGAGGGCACGAAAGTCTGGTGCGATGTTTCTCTTCCTCGTCCCAGGCCGGTAGTACCGCCCTCCCTTCAGCGCCGGGTTTTCGATGCCATTCATGGGCTGGCGCACCCGTCCATCCGCTCCACCTCTGCCTTGGTGGCAGCGAGGTTTGTCTGGCATGGCCTGCGGAAACAGGTAGCGGGGTGGGCACGTTCCGGCGTGCCCTGTCAGACCGCTAAAGTCCAGCGCCACGTCCAGCCCCCAGTACAGGATTTCGAAGTCCCGGCTTTTCGTTTTTTCCACATCCACGTGGATTTGGTCGGGCCTTTGCCTTCCTCCCGGGGCTACACCCACCTCCTCACGGTGGTGGATCGGTTCACCCGGTGGCCAGAGGCTTTCCCATTGTTTGATATTTCGTCCGCGTCTTGTGCTAGGGCTTTGGCCCTTCATTGGGTAGCTCGTTTCGGGGTCCCGGCAGTTATTACAACTGACAGAGGGCCACAGTTCACTTCGTCCCTCTGGGCCGCGCTGGCGGAACTGTACGGGTCCAAATTACAACCCACAACTGCATATCACCCCCAGGCAAATGGACTCGTAGAAAGGTTCCACCGCCAACTTAAGGCGTCCCTCAGTGCAAGGCTTGAAGGCCCGGACTGGGTAGACCAACTCCCTTGGGTTCTTTTGGGCATCCGGACTGCTCCTAAGCCAGATCTCGGTGTGTCGTCCGCAGAGCTGGTATATGGCTCGACCCTTCGAGTACCCGGAGATCTGTTTCCGGACCCTTCAGCCCTGCTCCCTACAGTCCCAGCAGCGTTAGCATCTCTCCGGGAACGGGTGGGCTCCCTGGCTCCAGTACCAACTTCACGTCATGGGTGTCCTATGGTACATGAACCGTCTTCCCTGAAGGACTGTGAGTTTGTTTTTTTGCGTAAAGATGCCCATCGCGCCCCGTTGCAGAGAGTCTATCAAGGGCCGTTCCGGGTTTTACGTAAGGGAACGGCTACTTTCACCTTAGACATGGGCGGCAAGAGTGAACTCGTCTCGGTGTCCCGGCTCAAACCTGCCCATTTGGACCCGGATCAACCAGTCCTGGTCGGTCAAACCCCTAGAAGAGGCCAACCTCCGTTAGTTCCGCCCAGTCCACAAACCCCCGTTCCGACAGTTCCTCCAGGACCCCCCGTTTCGGCAGTTCCCCTAGGACCCCCCGTTTCGGCAGTTCCTCTAGGACCCCCTGTGCCGGTAGTTCCTCCAGAACCTCCCGTGCCGGCTGTTCCACCAAGTCCGGAACCTCCGGCTCCTGTGGTTCAGGCTGTCCCTCTCCGTACTCGTTATGGTCGCGAAATCCGGCTCCCTGCTAGGTTCCGCACCTTGGGTTCTGGGGGGGGGTCATGTAGCGACCATAGAGAATGGTCCAGGTCGTCGAACCCTCGGATTGGCCAGCGAGGTCACGTGGGAGCGCGACCGTGGGGATTGGTCCAGGGAACGACATCGCTGATTGGCCAGCGATGTCAGGTGCGCGTTTGGCGCCCGATTTAGCCAGTTCGGCGAAGTCTTCAAGGAAGACAGTAAGTTTATATTGGTTGTCCTGTAACTTGTTGTTTTGGCTTTGTATTCGTGTATTGCGGCTGCAATAAACTTCGTCTACAACTTACAAGTTTCGGACTCGCCATAATACGTTTAATTTTGTCTTTCCTTCCCTCCCTTCTCCATCTCTCACTCTCCCCCACTCACCACCTCTCACCGCCCCCCACAGCGTTGTTACCGGTAATTGTGAGGGGGGTTAGGGTTAGGGCTTTGGGTCAAATGTGGGGTATGAGTTTGTCAGCTAGATATCCGCCATGCTATTGCCTACTTTCCACGCCGACTTAACTGCGCCCTGTTCACGTGACTTCCAACCTCAGAAACAAACTATAATCTGAGACCGGCTTGGTGCTGGGAAAATAACTGCAGATGCTGGTACAAATTGAAGGTATCCCAAAATGGTGGAGTAACTCAGCGGGTCAGGCAGCATCTCTGGAGAGAAGGAATGGGTGATTTTTCGGGTCGAGACCCTTCTTCAGACTGATGTCGGGGGGGGGGGGGGGGGGGGGGGGGGTGGACAAAGGAAGGATATAGGTGGAGACAGGAAAACAGTGGGAGAACTGGGAAGGGGAGGGGAAGAGAGGGACAGAGGATCTAAAGTTGGAGACGTCAATGTTCATACCGCTGGGCTGCAAGCTGCCCAAGTGAAATATGAGGTGCTGTTCCTCCAATTTGCGGTGGGCCTCACTATGGCACTGGAGGAGGCCCATGACAGAAAGGTCAGACTGGGAGTGGGAGGGGGAGTTGAAGTGCTCAGCCACCAGGAGATCAGGTTGGTTAAGGCGGACTGGGGAAAGGTGTTGAGCGAAACGATTGCCGAGCCTGCGTTTGGTCTCGCCGATGTAGAGAAGTTGACATCTGTTCCATACATTTATTCACAAAATGCTGGAGTAACTCAGCAGATCAGGCAGCATCTCGGGAGAGAAGGAATGGGTGACGTTTCGGGTCGAGACCCTTCACAGCCCAGCGGTATGAACATTGACTTCTCTAACTTTAGATAGTTCCTCTGTCCCTCTCTTCCCCCTCCCCCTTCCCAGTTCTCCCACTGTCTCCCTGTCTCCAGTCCGAAGAAGTGTCTCGACCCGAAACGTCACCCATTCCTTCTCTCCAGAGATGCTGCCTGACCTGCTGAGTTACTCCAGCATTTTGTAATACCTCCAGCTTGGTGCTATCTACTTGAAACATGAACTGCCGTTGAAGTCGATAGGAAATTTTGTAAAGAATAGCAGAAATGTTCATAGACACGAAAATACTAGAGTAAGTCAGTGGGTCAGACATTTTGGGTCAGAGCCCAGAGCAGTTAGATAAGGCAGATACTTGAACAACATTTAAGAGACATTTGGACTGGTAGATGGACACGGTGGCACAGCGGTAGAGTTGCTGCCTTGCAGCGAATGCAGCGCCGGAGACCCGGGTTCGATCCCGACTACGGGCGCTGTCTGTAAGTAGTTTGTATGTTCTCCCCGTGACCAGCGTGGGTTTTTCTCCGAGACCTTTGGTTTCCTCCCGCACTCCAAAGACGTGCAGGTTTGGAGGTTAGTTGGCTCGGTATAAATGTGAATTGTTCCCAGTGTGTGTGTAGGATAGTGTTAGTGTGTGTGCGTGCGGATCGCTGGACGGCACGGACTCGGTGGGCCGAAGGGCCTGTTTCCGTGCCGTATCCCTAAACTAAACACTCAAGAACAGATCCTTCGGCCCACAACATCTGTGCCGAACATGTGGCCAAGACAAAACTAATCTCCTCTGAGATTTCGTTTAGTTTATTAAAGTTACGTGTACTGAGAAGCAATGAAAAGCATTTGTTTGCCTGCTGCCCATCAGAGAAAAAAACAAGACATTTAATGCAATCAAGCCAGCCACAGTGCGCAGATAAAGGATAAATAGACAATAGACAATAGGTGCAGGAGGAGGCCATTCGGCCCTTCAAGCCAGCACCGCCATTCAATGTGATCATGGCTGATCATTCTCAATCAGTACCCCGTTCCTGCCTTCTCCCCATACCCCCTGGCTCCACTATCCTAAGAGCTCTATCTAGCTCTCTCTTGAATGCATTCAGAGAATTGGCCTCCACTGCCTTCTGAGGCAGAGAATTCCACAGATTCACAACTCTCTGACTGCAAAAGGTTTTCCTCATCTCCGTTCTAAATGGCCTACCCCTTATTCTTAAACTGTGGCCCCTGGTTCTGGACTCCCCCAACATTGGGAACATGTTTCCTGCCTCTAACATGTCCAACCCGTTAATAATCTTATGTTTCGATAAGATCTCCTCTCACCCTTCTAAATTCCAGTGTATACAAGCCTAGTTGCTCCTGTCTTTAAATATACGACAGTCCCGCCATTCTGGGAATTAACCTAGTAAACCTACGCTGCATGCCCTCAATAGCAAGAATATCCTTCCTCAAATTTGGAGACCAAAACTGCACACAGTACTCCAGGTGCGGTCTCACTAGGGCCCTGTACAACTGCAGAAGGACCTCTTTGCTCCTATACTCAACTCCTCTTGTTATGAAGGCCAACATTCCATTGGCTTTCTTCACTGCCTGCCTGATACAGCGTAAAAACAGGCCATTCGGCCCACTGAGTCCGTGCCGACCAGCGATCCTCGTACACCAGCTCTATCCACCTGCTCACTCGGGACAATTTACAGATGCCAATTAGCCTACAAACCTGCACGCCTTTGGAATGTGGGAGGTAACCAGGACACCCGGAGAAAACCCATGCGGTCACAGGGAGAACGTTCCAAACTCCGCACAGACGGCGCCCGCGGCCAGTATCAAACCCGTGGTCTCTGGCGCTGCGAGGCAGCAACTCTACCGCTGCGCCACCGAGCCGCCCCGTAAACAGATGGGACGAAACTGTCCCTGAATCTGGTGGCGTGCGTTTTCGCACGTCTGTACCTCTTGCCCGATGGGGAGAGGAGGGGAGACGAGGGAGTGACCAGGGGGTGGGACTGGCACTTGATAAATGCATTTCTTTACGTGGTGCTTCTGGTTGCCGAATTGTTGGCAGGAGAACACGGTGGAAAAATCAATATTAACCTAAATGCCTCCTTCCCCACCACGCCCCAGCCCTAACCACATGTAGTTGCTCTGCTAGAAATTGGCCGAGACTGCTAGAACATCTGTTTGACCTTCAGTTCTGCTCAGCTGCTTACACTTACAAGCAGATCTTCATTATCTTGACGTGCCTGAGACTCTGAACAACTTTTTGATTTGCAAGACGGATCGTACAAGCAGCAGCTGATCTTATTTCACCAGAGTCTTACAGCGTGGGAAACAGGCCCTTCGGCCCAACTTGCCCACGCCGGCCAACATGTCCCAGTTGCACCAAAGGGTTGTGGAGTCACACCACCCAGAAACAGGCCCTTCAGTCCACCAGGAACGTTTGAGGAGCATTGTGCACAGATTGTACACACCTCTTAGAGTCATAGAGTCATAGAGTGTGGAAACAGGCTAGGGTTGCCAACTGTCCCGTATTTTGGGCTAAATTGGTTTGTCCCATACGGGACCGCCCTTGTCCCGTATTAGGCCCGGACGGCGCTGTAGGCCTGGACTCTGTAGGCCCGGACACTGTAAGCCCGAACACTGTGGGCCAGGACACTGTAGGCCCGGACACTGTAGGCCCGGACTCTGTAGGCCCGGACACTGTAGGCCCGGACACTGTAGGCCCGGACTCTGTAGGCCCGCACTCTGTAGACCCGGACACTGTAGGCCCGGACTCTGTAGGCCCGGACACTGTAGGCCCGGACACTGTAGGCCCGGGGGCCGCAGCAGTCCCGGACAGTGTAGGCCCGGAGGCCCGGGCGTCGCCTGACGGAGTTTGCGTAGCAACCCACCTCTCGGCCCGGGCGGCCGCCATTGGTGGAGTGGGAGCACATGGCCGCTGGCTGGGTGAGGTCACGTGGAGCGCGGGGCGGTGACGTCACCTTTTGTCCCTTATTTGGGAGTGAGGAAGTTGGCAACCCTAAAACAGGCCCTTCGGCTCAACTTGCCCACACCGTCCAACATGCCCCATCTACATTAGTCCCACCTTCCTGCGTTTGGCCCGTATCCCTCTAAACCTGTCCTGTCCACATACCTGTCGAAATGTTTCTTAAACGTCGCGACAGTGCCCACCTCAACTCCCTCCTCCAGCAGCTCGTTCCATACACCCACCACCCTCTGTGTAAAAAGGTTTCCCCTCAGGTTCCAATTAAATCTTCCCCCCCCCCCCCTCACCTTAAACCTATGTCCTCTGGTTCTTGATTCCCCTATTCTGGGCAAGAGACTGTCTACCCAAACTATTCCTCTCATGATTTTGTCTACCTCTATAAGATCATCCCTCATCCTCCTGCAAATATGAATCCTCATTTCATGCTCTTCCCAGAGCCATTTCATACTCAATTAGCCATGGAAGAGGTGATTCAGAGGTTCCCCATCAGGTTCCTATTAAATCTCCTCCCCCTGCCCCCCCCCCCCCCTCACCTTCAACCCACATCATCTGGTTCTCGATTCCCCTACGCTGGGCTCTGAACTTCTATCCGATCTATTCCTCTCATTCATGTCTCAAACCTTAACCTCACCTTGAACCTATGTCAATAGACAATAGACAATAGACAATAGGTGCAGGAGGAGGCCATTCGGCCCTTGGAGCCAGCACCGCCATTCAATGTGATCATGGCTGATCACTCTCAATCAGTCCCTGCCTTCTCTGGTCCTTACATGAGAAGCCCAAGTTAGTCAAGGCAGTTGTTCCACACTGGTGCCAATCAGACCTGAAGATCAATATACACCTGAAGAAGACCATAGGACCATAAGACATAGGAGCAGAACTTTAGGCCATTCGGCCCATCGAGTCTGCTTCGCCATTCAATCATGGCTGATCTAGATACATAGAAACGTAGAAAATAGGTGCAGGAGTAGTCCATTCGGCCCTTTGAGATAGTACCACCATTCAATATGATCATGGCTGATTGTCCAAAATCACGATCACATTGAATGGCGATGCTGGCTCGAAGGGTTGAATACCCTTCTCCTGCACCTATTTTCTATGTTAGACACAAAACGCTGGAGTAACTCAGCGGGTCAGGCAGCATCTCTGGGGGAGAAGGAATGGGTGACGTTTCGGGTCGAGAGCCTTCTTCAGAGACCCTTCTTCTTGAGTCTGAAGAAGGGTCTCGACCCGAAACGTCACCCATTCCTTCTCTCCAGAGATGTTGCCTGACCCGCTGAGTTACTCCAGCATTTTGTGACTACCTTCGATTTTTTTTCCTATGTTTCTTTCCTCTATGTTTCTATGTTTCCAGATCAGCCATGATTTATCTTTCCCTCTCAATCCCATTATTCTGCCTTCTCCCCGTACACTTTAAGGCCCTTGCTAATGCACCTTTGGGAAGGAGATGAGGAGGAATTTCTTTAGCCAGAGGGTGGTGTATCTATGGAATTCCTTGCCACAGACGGCAGTGGAGGACATTGGAAGTCATTGGGTATTTTTGAAGCAGAGATTGACAGGTTCTTGATTAGTGCGGGTGTCAGGGGTTATGGGGGAGAAGGCAGGAGAATGGGGTTGAGAGAGAGAGGAAAGATCAGCCATGATTGAATGGTGCTGGATGGGCCAAATGGCCTAATACTGCTCCTATCACTTGTGAACTGATGAACATAATCAAGGGCCTATGATTCTCTGCTTTGACATACCCAATGTCTTGGCCTCCACAGCCATCTATGGCAATGAATTCCACAGTTTCACCGCCCTCTGGCTAAAGAAATTCCTCCTCATCTCCTTTCTCAATGTACGTCCTTTCTTTCTGAGGCTGTGCCCTCTGATCCGAGACTCTCCCACTACTGGAAACATCCTCTCCACATCCACTCTACATAGGTCTTTCATTATTTGGTTAGAGGTTAGATAGGTCTCTGCTCTAATGGTCCCAGCAAAAGCTTGCAACTGACAGTTCAAAAGCACCTCACCACCACATATTTCGCTTGGGCAGCTTACACCCCCAAGTTAGGAGGAGGGGGAGTTTAACGAGATCTGGGTGTCCTAGTGCATCAGTCAATGAAAGGAAGCATGCAGGTACAGCAGGCAGTGAAGAAAGCCAATGGAATGTTGGTCTTCATAACAAGAGGAGTTGAGTATAGGAGCAAAGAGGTCCTTCTACAGTTGTACCGGGCCCTGGTGAGACCGCACCTGGAGTACTGTGTGCAGTTTTGGTCTCCAAATTTGAGGAAGGATATTCTTGCTATGGAGCGCGTGCAGCGTAGGTTCACTAGGTTAATTCCCGGAATGGCGGGACTGTCGTATGTTGAAAGGCTGGAGCGATTGGGCTTGTATACACTGGAATTTAGAAGGATGAGGGGGGATCTTATTGAAACATATAAGATAATTAGGGGATTGGACACATTAGAGGCAGGAAACATGTTCCCAATGTTGGGGGAGTCCAGAACAAGGGGCCACAGTTTAAGAATAAGGGGTAGGCCATTTAGAACGGAGATGAGGAAGAACTTTTTCAGTCAGAGAGTGGTGAAGGTGTGGAATTCTCTGCCTCAGAAGGCAGTGGAGGCCAGTTCGTTGGATGCTTTCAAGAGAGAGCTGGATAGAGCTCTTAAGGATAGCGGAGTGAGGGGGTATGGGGAGAAGGCAGGAACGGGGTACTGATTGAAAGTGATCAGCCATGATCGCATTGAATGGCGGTGCTGGCTCAAAGGGCTGAATGGCCTACTCCTGCACCTATTGTCTATTATCTATTGTCTATTGTCTATTGTCTATTGGTATGAATATCGACTTCTCTAACTTCAAGTAACCCTTGCTTTCCCTCTCTCTCCATTCCACCCCTTCCTAGTTCTCCGACCAGTCTGACTGTCTCCCTGATAAAATTTTATCTCTGTACTAGACCAATGTGGGACCCGTCGGGCCCAAACCTCTCCTGCGTTGGGTGCAGCATCCTCTCCTCCCCCCCCTCCCCTCCTCTCTCCTTCCCCCCTCCCCCCCTTCCTCCCCCCCCCCTCTCCCCCTCCCACCTCCCTCCCCCCCTCCTTCCTCCTCCCTCCTCCCCTCCCTCCCCCTCCTCCCTCCCTCATCCCACCCTCCTCCCCCTCCCTCCCCCTTCCCTCCTTGCCTCCCCCTCCCCTCCCCCTCCCACCTCCCCCTCCCTCTCACCCTCCCCCTCCCACCCTCCTCCCCCCTCCCTCCTCCCCCTCCCTCCTCCCCTCCAACCCCCCCTTCCACTCCCCCTCGCACTCCACCCCCCTCAACCCCCTTTATCCTACCTCCCTCCCCCTCCCTCGCCTCCCGAGGAGATAGATTGGCCGAGACTGCCAAAACGTCACCCATTCCTTATATCCAGAGACGCTGCCTGTCCCGCTGAGTTACTCCAGCATTTTGTGTCCACCTTCAGTTCAAAGTGTGGGATCACTTGTATGCAAAAATCAATTGAAATGCAAGGAGAAAGTAATGGAGAAAGTCAATGTGCTAAACTCCAATGAAGCTCAAAATCAGCACCTCTCCTTCCAAATGAGGCTTCCAGACTCAACAATGAGTTCAATTTTACAAAGCGTGTATTTCTAGCATTTTTATTCCAGATTTCCGGAATCTATTTTTGTGCAGTTTTGGTCTCCGAATTCGAGGAAGGACCTTCTTGCCATTGAGGGAGTGCAGCGTAGGTTCACCAGGTTAATTTCCTGGGATGGCGGGACTGACATATGATGAAAGAATGGGTCGACTGGGCTTGTATTCAGTGGAATTTAGAAGGATGAGAGGGGATCTTATGGAAACAGACACCATTCTTCAGGATTGGACAGGCTAGACGCAGGAAAAATGTTCCCAATGTTGGGGGAGTCCAGAACCAGGGGTCACAGTTTAAGAATAAGGGGTAGGCCATTTAGGACAGAGATGAGGAAAAACGTTTTCACCCAGAGAGTTGTGAATCTGTGGAATTCTCTGCCACAGAAAGCAGTGGAGGCCAATTTTAAAAATTTTTTAAAATGTTAGATTTTAGAGATACAGCGCGGAAACAGGCCCTTCGCCCACCGAGTCCGCGCCGCCCAGCGATCCCCGCACATTAACACTATCCTATACACACTAGGGACAATTGTTATTTTTTAAAACATTTACCCAGCCAATTAACCTACAAACCTGTACGTCTTTGGAGTGTGGGAGGAAACCGAAGACCTCGGAGAAAACCTACGCAGG